>NC_141136.1:116912101-117212101 GCF_053477565.2 Lygodium microphyllum
GTCCCATTCCTTTTTCCTAAAACAGAATAAACCGAGATTCTACATCTATTGACACTAGGTCTTCATAGTCTTGTTATCTCATCATTTGAGAAAAGTTCCTAGCTAACTAGGACCACCCTTCCGTAGGACTGACCTAAGTCATGTCCACCGCACTTTTCTCAGTTTGCTTTAGTTATCTAATTACCTACCACATTACGTTTGACATGCAAAATCGACTTCCTTAATTAATCAAATTAATCACGGGTTTCTTCACGTAACTTAAGCACTGACACAAAAACAATGTCAAGCAAGTTTCTTTTTCTCCAATATTTTTTCTTTATTTATCATAATCCTGGAGTACATCCAATATCATGCCCGAAGGCTATCCCATCAATCTATAGGATTGCTGCTCCAAGTTCCTCCCGTTGACTAGTACACGGGCCTTGAGATCCCATCTCGAGTCACATCAGCCTCTTGTGCGGGATCCGGAGGCAAGGGATTTACAGCCAAAGCCTCCCCTGGCACCCAAATGTCCTCGCGCTCCAAGCAGCACCCACGGAGAGACCTCTCGCGACGGGTTAGGTCCATATACCCGGTGTGGTTAACAACCCCCTTGGATAGGGCCAGGCAGACAATTGGAGGTAACTGTTCTTGCCTCTCCCTCCAGGCTTTCAACCTGAAGCATTAAGTGTTTTTCCTTGAATTAGTTCCTTGAGCAAGAGATCAAATAATGTACCTAAGTGTACAAGCACGAACATTTCAGAGGTCGTTTGTACAACCAACTACTAAGGTGTGACTCCTTTTTCCTGGATGCTCCCAGCATCCGATCTGGACCTTTTTCTCAGATGCTCCTAGCATCCGATCCTGGATTGTTCGCGACTTGGCAAGACCCCAATAATCTCAAACAAGATCATGCAAGCACATGTTCTTGGTAAGCTAACTTATTTTGACTTGCTCTTCCCCTTGGGTTTTACCTTATGGTATCTTAACCCTAACTTAGGCATTAGCTGGTCAATCAAGGCAAGGGACATGCCTTATTCACAACCTAACCTAGGGTCTTTTGTCCTTCCAGCTCCAACCAAGTTCAGTTAACACACTAGGCAACGCAGGATTCTTCATCTAAGCCTTTAGGAATATAGTCTAGATGCATGCGTCCCTTCCATTTCTCTTAGTGTGGTACTATGCAGAGTTTTCCAAATATCCTCCATCATGCACATGGTGCGTTTAGTATATTTGTACATCCTAAATGACCTTTAACACTAGTAACGAATACTTATTCCTAATGTACCGGATCACATGTGACTTGCATATAAGAAAGTCTAGGTTTCTATCCATCGGTGCAAATGCATCTTGTAAACAGAAACCATCATTTCATGTGTTTCTTTTAGTCATGATCGTGAAGCATGAATTCTAAATGACTATTCATGCACGGAACTGGTTTAAGAGGTATTATTTTATGTGAAATAATGCAAAAACCTTATCATTTTATGTGTGTAAAAGCTATCATTTCATGCATATAAACTTATGCGAACTCCATACTCTACCATTTTGCGCATGCAACCTAGCGCTTAGAGTAAATAAAAATCCTACAACTCGTCCTTGTTCCATGCACGTAGCTAATCCCTTCATTTCTTCCACGAGAAATAATACATAATTAATTATAAAGCCTAAAGAACCTGGGTTTGATTCGTGATCGTGGGGGCATTCGTTACGTTGGTCGTTCCGCTTGCCTCTCCCACATTATCGGTACCAACGGTAGCTTTGGCACCTACGCTTCCTGCGATTTTCTTCTTGGGAGCCATTTCTACTTGGGGTTTGGATAGTCCGGGCCTTAGCGGCCTTCAAGATGACCAGTTCGGGAGGGAAAGGTCACAAGAAGGGGATCCTTTGCCGATGAGGGGGTGGCTTGAGTGTGGCTCCTCCAACCGTCTTCACTCTCCAACTCTCTTCCTCTCTCTTTCTCCTTCTCTCTCTCTCCCTCTCTTCTTCCTCTTCTCTTCTCCTTCTTTCTCTCTCTCCTTCCTCTTCTTCTTCTTTTTCTACTTCTCTCTTCTCTCCTTCTACCTCTTCTACTTCTTCTTCACTTCTTCTTCTCCTTCTCTCTCTCTCCTCTTTCTCTCATTCTCTTCTTCTCTTCTCTCTCTCCTTCTCTTCTTCTCTCCCTCTCTTCTTCCTTTCCTTCTTCTTTTCCTCCTCTTCTCCTTCCCTCTCTATCCTTCTCTTCTTCTCTCCCTCTCCTCTCCTTCCTTCTTTTCCTCCTCTTCTCCTTCCCTCTCTCTCCTTCTCTTCTTCTCTCCCTCTCCTCTCCTTCCTTCTTTTCCTCCTCTTCTCCTTCCTTCTCTCTCCTTCTCTTCTTCTCTCCCTCTCCTCTCCTTCTTCTTTTCCTTCTTCTTTTCCTCTTCTCCTTCCTTCTCTCTCCTTCTCTCCTTCTCTCCCTCTCCTCTCCTTCTTCTTTTCCTCCTCTTCCCCTTACTTCTCTCTCCTTCTCTCCTTCTCTCCCTCTCCTCCTTCTTCTTTTCCTTCTTCTTTTCCTTCTTCTTTTCCTCCTCTTCTCTTTCCTTCTCTCTCCTTCTCTTCTTCTGTCCCTCTCCTCTCCTTCTTTTCTTCCTCTTCTCCTTCCCTCTCTCTCCCTCTCCTTCCCTTATTCTCTCCCTCTTTTCTTCCTCTCCTCTTCCTCTTCTCTCTCTCCTTCTCTCCTTCTCCCCTCCTCTTTCTCTTCTCTCTCCCCTTCTCTTCTTCTTTCCCTCTCCTCTCTTCTACCTCTTTTTCTCCTCACAGGCCCGCAGTTGACTGGTGATCAGGTGGGGGGTGGCTTGAGTTGTAAGCCCCAGGGGGGTGCTATTGCAGCATGCCGGAGGGGGGGGGGAACTCAATCAGAAGGCCCAGGGGGGGCGCAGCTACCGCACAAGCGAGGATGGGGGCAAGAGTCAACTGACGGAGCCCCAGCGGCGGTTACTGCTGCTGCCACAGGGAGGAGGTGACACCGCAGGGGGGTGCTTAGTCTTTTTGTAGACGAGGGAGGGGAGGAGCCTCCCCTTTTATAGAAGGGGGGAGGCGGTGGGTGGCATGGCCACCCCTCCCACCTGGGGGGCTACATGCCCCCCATTACCAAAAAAATTGCATTAATAATAATTTTTTAAAAAAACCATTAAAAGGGGGGGAGTTCCTATCGGGGGGAGGGAAAGAAAGGAACGGGAATATTACATCCTCTCCCCCTTAGAGGAATCGAGATGTCCTCATCTCAAAAGGACATGGGGGTATTGTTGGTTGAGAGTATCTTCATCCATCCAGGTGGCATCCTCTTCGGGATAATCTTTCCACTGGATGAGGTATTCTCTCAAGGTCCTTGACCTCAAATGTCTCTCCTTGACATCTAGGACTCTATCAGGCCGTAGCTCAAGGACTCTTTGGCTAGGCATTACAATTTTCTGGTCATCAAGTACATGATTCGGATTAGGTAGATATTTTTCCAATAGGCTAACATGGAATACATTATGAATCTTTAGGGTTGCAGGCAGCTGTAGTCTATAAGCATTAGGTCCTAGTCACTTAATGATCTTATAAGGTCCACAATACCTCGGACTTAGCTTCTTGTACTCTCCCAAGGACAGTGAACTCTTTTTAGGGCGTACACGGATGAAGACCATATCACCTTCAACAAAGGATCTGTCTTGTCGTTTCAAGTCAGCATAAGCCTTCTGTCTATCCTTGGCAGCTTGGATGTCTTGTCTTATTGATTTAATTTGATCATCCATGTCTTCCAGCATCTACCTTGAAGCTTCTACCCTCAAAGTTGGATCCGAGAAGCTCAAAGGGGTATGACAATCGTGCCCATACAATGCTTGAGAAGGGGTCATCTGAATACTCTGTTGGTAAGAAGCATTGTAGGCGAACTCAACCAGTGGCAAATATTGAATCCACTTTTTGGGTTCGCGACAGCAGTATGCCCTAAGCATATCTTCAATGAATTGATTGACTCATTCTATTTGACCATCAATTTGGGGATGGTAAGCTGTACTAAAACAGAGTTGATCCCCAATAGCCTCAAAGATAGCCCTCCAGAAGTGGGATGTGAAGAGAGAGTCACGATCACTAATGATTCTTCTAGGTAACCCATGCAGTTTGAATATTTTCTTGATGAATAATCTTGCGATGTTTGAAGCTTTATAGTTCGTCTTGACAGGGATGAGATGTGCGACCTTGGTGAGCATATCTACTACAACCATGATAGAGTTGTATCCTCCCTGAACTTGGATAGGCCAACAATGAAATCCATACTAATGAATTCCCATTTCATTTGGGGAATGTCAAGTGGTTGTGATTTCCCCAGCATTTTGACATGTTCTACCTTATTGCGTTGACAAGACAAACATTCCATGACATATTTGAGAACGTCACCCTTGAGCCTATCCCAATAATAGCTCTTCCTGACCGCAGTAAGGGTCTTGGCATAGCCAGGATGTCCTGAGAAAGGGGAGTCATGGGATTTCCACAGTATCTTCTGCTTGAGAGTTTGGCTTGCAAGGATACATAATCTTGTCCTAAAGTAGACAAGTCCACTACTAACAGAGAATTCTTGATACTTCATCTTTAGCTTCGGGTCTTGATCCTTGATGGGGATCTCCGTTAGCATTTTTTGATAGATTGGGTCATGAGATGCTCCTTCTTTTGCTAGCTCAAGAATCGGGTTGGTTGGCATTGATACCTTTGTGTCTAGAGATCTTGTTGTTAATGGATCTTGCAAAATAAGAGAGTTTAGAAATGCCTTGTGGCTCAGTGCATCGGCAACTACATTCTCTTTTCTAGGCCTGTATTTGATTTCAAAATCATATTCTTCCAGCACTTTGATCCATCGACGTTGCCTCATATTGAGCTCATTCTGGGTGAAGATCCATTTAAGACTCTTATGGTCTATCACTAGGGAAAATTTGTTACCTAGCAAGTAATGCCTCCAAAGTTTGAGGGCATGGATGACAGCCAACAGCTCCAGATCGTGGGTAGCATAATTTGTTTCATGGCTCTTCAATTTTCTTGAAGAATATGCTACGGGATGACCTTCTTGCATAAGTGCATATCCTAAAGCAAGTGTGCTAGCATCAGTCACCACTTGAAACTCCTTACTAAGATTAGGAAGTTTCAGGATGGGTGCTGATACTAAGCTTTGCTTTAGTTTGTCAAAGCTGGTTTGTTCATTAGGTGACCACACAATTGCTACTTGCTTCTTTAGTAGATCAGTTAGAGGTCTGCAATCAAAGCATAATCTTTGATGAAAATCTTGTACCATCCTATCAACCCAAGAAAACTACGTATCTCTTTGACAGAGGTTGGTGTTGGCCATTCCACAACGTCTCTGACCTTAGTTGGATCTACTGAAATTCCTTCTGTTGATACAATGGATCCCAGATATTCAATCTGTCACTTGAAAAAGGCACACTTCTTCTTCTTGGCATAAAGCTTGTGTGCTCTCATTGTTTCAAGATCAATGCAAAGCTGGGGTTCATGATCTTTTTCTTGTTTAGAATAGACTAGGGTATCATCAAAGATATCCTGCATTAACCTGTTGAAGATAGCAGCAGCATTCGTCAGCCCGAATGACATCACTAGGAATTCAAAGTGCTCATACCTTGTACTGAATGCAATTTTCGGGATATCTTCTTCCTTGATCCTTATCTGATAATATCCAGATCTGAGATCTATCTTAGAGAAGATCTTCGCACCTTGAAGATGGTCAAGTAATTCATCTATTCTTGGAATGGGATATTTATTTTTGATGGTTGATTGATTAAACCCTCTGTAGTCAATGCATAGACGTAGCATTCCATCTTTCTTCTTTTGGAACAGTACTGGAGCTCCCCATGGTGAACTGCTAGGATGGATGTAGCCTTGGTCTAACAGTTGCTCTTTCATTTCGATAGCTTCTGGAATGGACATCTTATATGGCCTCTTTGCGAGACTGGTGCAACTCCTGGCGCCAGCTTGATTTCGTGGTCGACTTCCCTTTGAGGAGGAAGTTCTGTCAAATCTTCAGGAAATACGTCTGCGTATTCCTTCAACCATGAAGGTTCTTCCCCAGATTCCTGATTCTGATCTAGCTTATTCAGTTTAATCAGATAGATAGGTAGGCCCTTTCAACCATGAAGGTTCTTCCCCAGATTCCTGATTCTGATCTAGCTTATTCAGTTTAATCAGATAGATAGGTAGGCCCTTTCTAACACCTTTTATTATCCAAGTTGTTTTTGCCAACTGTATTTTTGGCTTACCAGCCTCTCCTTGAGTTGTGACTAGTTTCCCTTCAGAATTTCGAAAGGAGACTTGGCCCTTCCCACAGTGGATGTGGGCATCATTGGGTATTAGCCAATCCATTCCGAGTAAACATTCATGGACACCTAGGTTCATTACCCTGAATCTCACTGAAGTTGGCTTCCCACCTAGTAGGAATTTCACCTTAGTAGTTTGCCTAGTACAAGAGACCTCACAACCATTTGCCAATTCCACAAGTAAAGTAGGTGCATCTATTGTGGCTATCCCTAATATTTTTGCACAGATTGGTGAAATGAAGGAATGAGTACTGCCATAGTCAATTAGGGTTTTGAAGCTTTTACCTTCATAATCTGATGGAGTTTGAATCATCGAGAATTGGTGATTTGGACCCTTCTTGTGAAGAGTGGTGTGAACCGTTTCCCTCTCAATGTCAGCATCCATGGATGGATCTTCTTCATCGTCCAGCTCCTTATTGGAAACATTGGAGGTTCTTCCTCTGGCCATAATGGTGGTTCCTTGGCCATGAGTGACTCTATTTTGACCTTGGAATTTTCCTTGGCAATGTCCTCTGCTAAGCTTGGGACATTGCCTCTTGAAGTGTCTAAGCTCGTTGCAATGGAAGCAACATGGGTTGCAGTTATTACTTTGTGTAGGTACAAAGTTGTTGACAGCATTGGCCCTATCTTTCTTTCTTTGGCCCTGATTTTGACCCTGCGCTCTCTTAGTCTAAGCCCTAGACATACCCTTATTCTGATCTCTGTAAGGCCAAGTCCTGTTGTTCCTTGGCTTGGTCTACACTTCCTGTATTATTGGAGCAGCTCGAATGAGTGCATCTTGTACGTCCGTTGGGCGCATTGATTCCAATCGGGTGTTTATAGGTGGATTCAACCCAGCATAGAATTTTGACACCTATTGTGTCATATCCATTGGAGGCGCGTACTTTAGGAGTGAAACGAACTTTGAATAATATGCATCAAGGGATAATCCTAGCTGCTTCAAGTCACAGAATTCATTCATCTTTTGTGTGCGGTAGGCAGGTGGTAGATACCTCCCTCGCACAGCTTCCTTAAGCTTCTCCCAAGTGACTGTCCCCTCCGAGATTGCTTAGTCTCTGCACCATTGTTCCCACCAAAGTCTCGCTTTGCCTGTAATCTTAAGTTTGGTGAGCATGACTTGGTTAGCAGGTGCAATTCCTGCTACCTCAAAATAGTCCTCCATGGACTCAATCCAGATCTCGGCATCGACTTGAACAATCCTTCTCTTGCCATCAAACTCGGGTGGCTTAATTTATTTGAGGAGGAGCTTCTTCTCTTGAATCACAGCTGTACTTAGTGTAGGAGTCGGACTTGGAGCCTACGCTTGGGGTTGCATCTAGACAATAAGATTCTTTATGTTAACATCTTATCAATCGTTCCCCATATCACATTAATATGACTTGCATAGCGTTTAGCCAAGTGATTTAATCACTTAACACCTTAGCCAACATTTACAATTAGGATAGACAATAGTAAAAATTATTATTTATTCATGAGGGCATAACCCTTTGTGTACATTTTATTTTGGAAACATAGAACAAGCTGATTGATACATCAGTTTGGGAAAAATAGGATTGTGTTACAATCAGCTACAGGGACGAACTAATAAAATGGATGGGGTCATGAATTTTTAGAAAACGATAAGTCATAGGAAGCTTGGGGTATCCCTTCCTTTGATACCCATTCTTCTCATAGTGCCCTAACACTTTGATCCTGTCAGCAGGGATCACCCGGGTCATTTCTTCATAGACATACTTGTTCTACTTGACTTGCCGACCGCCAACATGCAAAGTTACGTTTGCGTAAGCTTCGACAAAGATGAACAGCTTCACGATCTTTAAATCCTCCATCCACTTGATTCTGTTCAAGTTGGTCTGAAGGTACACGAGTCAATGGGTTGCTATGTAGTATATTCCTGATTCTCCCGTCCATCTCCATTCCGCATATAGGGGTGAAGGATTATAGATGCCGTCCAGAATATTCATCATTCCTAGCCTCTGTCAATAATCCAAAGCACGCATTGCAGTCATAAACATGACCTGGAACACCAAGAACTTGCTCCATGCTTCGTGACTCTGCAACCCCACATCCATAAGTGAGTAAAGAAATGTTTTCAACAGAAAACACTACTCTATTCCAGTCACCTTCCCCTGACTGTCCCCTTATTCCCTTTATTTTCCTCCATTAAGTTTCCTTGTAATCTTAGATCCTGTTGGTTCGCTCTGATACCAACTGCAACATGTCCGCTCATTCGCTTGTGGGACACATCTTAGTAGCCCATCGGGAGGAGGGTCTAGAAGGCTCCGCTTGGCACTCGCAAGGAATGATGCAGGGTTTGCAATCTAGGTCTTCCCAAGTCTGCCCCGAGCGGAAGTGTCCAGCCATTCTTGGGATCGACCTAAGGTCAAGGTTCCTTTCCTATCAACAAAGTCTCTAAGAAGAAGCTAACGTTGAGCTCCAAATGTACCACTTTGCGTAGGAACAACAGAGTCGAAGCGAATTCACGCTGCACTTGGTTCATAGAGAATGGGAAATGAGAGGGATGCAAAGCTCAACCTCTCTGCCATACGGTATAGTCCCATTCCTTTCCCCTAAAACAGAATAAATCGGGATTCTACATCTACTGACACTAGGTCTTCATAGTCTTGTTATCTCATCATTTGAGAAAAGTTCCCAGCTAACCGGGACCACCCTTCTGTAGGACGGATCTTAAGTCATGTCCACCACACTTTCCTTGGTTTGCATTAGTTATCTAATTACCTACCACATTACGTTTGACATGCAAAATCGGCTTCCTTAATTAATCAAATTAATCACGAGTTCCTTCACGTAACTTAAGCTCTGACACAAAAACAATGTCAAGCAAGTTCCTTTTTCTCCAATATTTTTTCTTTATTTATCATAATCATGGAGTACATCCAATATCATGCCCAAAGGCTATCCCAGCAATCTACAGGATTGCTGCTCCAAGTTCTGCCCGTTGACTAGTACACGGGCCTCGAGATCCCATCTCGAGTCATGTCGGCCTCTTGTGCGGGATCCGGAGGCAAGGGATTTATAGCTAGAGCCTCCCCTGGCACCCAAACGTCCTCCGGCTCCAAGCAGCACCCACGGAGAGACCTCTCGTAGCAGGTTAGGTCCATATACCCGGTGCGGCTAACAATCCCATTGGATAGGGCCAAGCAGACAGTCGGAGGTAACTGTTCCTGATCTCTTGCTCAAGGAACTAATTCAAGGAAAAACACTTAATGCTTCAGGTTGAAAGCCTGGAGAGATGGAATAGATTGCTAAGGACTCTCAAAGAATATGAACAAATAACTGGGGACATGGCATTGAAAATGGGATAAAGAAGAGGATGGGTGGAAGTATGGAATGGAAGGTAAATCATTTATGTAGGTTGCACTACACATCCATGGATAAGTGACTTGCTAGGTATGAGGTTTCCAACATTGAATGAGAGGTACTGAGGTGAGAGTTCTAGCACAATACACATTAATGAGCTACCTGATCCTTGGAGGGCCTAGAATAACTTCCATGGTTCATGCCTCTAAGGTGGCTACATGAAGCATTGATAAAAGCATAGTATGAAGGTGAGGTAATCCTAAAGGAGGAGTGCGAGTTCTCTAGGGAATGTAGCCCAAAGTTAAGCATGCCCTTTTACCCTTTCTATCTTACAATTGAGAGATAATTGACTTTTTCTTGAATCCACAATATAAGGTTTACAATTCCCATGGTCACTTGGATGATTATTTTGAGTAGAGTGCATCGACAAACTGCACTTTTTGATTATGGATTATGGTGTCATGGTGAAGTTTGAGAAAGAAAGCCAACGGCAAGCCATAGATCTAAACACTATATGGCAGGGATGGAATACCTTGACACCTTGCAGAGTGTGCTTTCAATGGAATATCATAGCTTTTCCATGACCATAGTTAATGTGCAATGGTGTAAAGTTGTTTTGGAAGGAGTGGGGGCCATTATTCAATGAGGATTGTTTGTATTCTTGGAAGTATATTTTGAGAAGTGGAATGATCTCTTAGAAGAATTAGGTGTTAAGAATGACCTCTAAGATACATTTGTCTTGCCAAGAAGTGGAAGTAGATTTTGAGAAGAAGTGGAATGATCTTTGAGATATATTTTTCTTGTCAAGTCACTTTGAACAAGTGAGAGTGATTTTTCTAAATAGCATTTAAGGTTATGAAGATTGTGTGATGATGATTGGTTCTTGACTATGCCAACAAGTGATCTTCTACCTTAATATAGAGGAATCTCAATGGTGGTATGTTGTCTTTATAGCACTTGATATAGCTACCATGGAGGAGGAGGACATGTAACAAATAAAGGAGGACGGCTTGCATGAACTGAAGGATAAGGAAAGCATGCAACAAGTGGATGAGACAAGCTCAAGAAATTCGGTGCAACAAGTGGAGGAGAGAGATTGTGAGAATTCTTTGAGAATGAAATGGACTCATCTTTTTGTGGAGACCTCTATATAGATCCTTTAGTGTATGTCAAGCTATGCCAATATGAAGTTATGGAGCCCTAGATAAGATTGTTGCATGAGATCTTATCATTATAGTCATTGTTTATCACTGACATTGGTACTTCATTACATGTTTTTATATTTAGCACGTCTATATACATACCTTTTATTATGTGTCTCTTTCCCCCATACTTCAAACTAAGTGATATTCATTTAGTATGTGCAAATCATTACACTTGATTGTAGGGGTGTCATGAGCTGACAATATATAGATGAGAAGATCAAACAAACTTTTGCATCAATGTTCCTAGTCCATTTCAAAGACAAAGTGGATGCATCTTTATCACATTTGCCTCAATATGCTCAAATGCATCGGCTGCTAGTAGGTGTAGCCAACACTCTAGGCTAGCCAAAAAATGTGCCCCAATAACTTCTCTCTCTGTTGGGGAGGGGAGTTGCAAAGGGTGGCTCTCCTACACCTCGCTCTAGTGGTGGGGTTGGTGGCTCTAATATGGGTGCTTTTGGCTAAGCTACTATAGACATGAATATTATGAGTCTCATCATATTAATACTTCTCGCTCTAGTGCAAATGCCTCTACATGGTATGAAGAAGATGTAGATGCTATGACATCTTGTTAGATTGGTACTCCTCTCTCTAGTTGGGGTGCAAGGGAGAATGGATATGCTACATGTGGTTCGAGTAGATGTTGATCCCTTCTCGTTGATTAAGTATACTAGTATCACCTACATTGGCCATGCCCATAGAGATTCCCTCTCCCAAGTTTCCTAGATTTGTTCAACCATCTATAGGTGGCACTTCTCAGGGTACGCTTGTTTCATAGATTAGTCCTATAGATAGTCTACCATATACTCCTAGATTTAGTAGACCTCATTCTAGAGTCATCCACCAGGCTACTCCTACATGGTGGATGAGGATAGTAGGACTATTCTCATGTGAGAGATGAGGAAAAGAGACTCATATCATGTATACATGAGTTGTCCAAGCAAGTGTTTTGGCATAATGTCTTTGACGCTTGGAAGACCTTGTTGAAGTCTTCCAAGTAGTACGTGATAAACTCATTGCATCAAGAGTTCCCTATACCCTCTTCTTCTAATCAATTCACCACTATGTGGATGATCAAAAAGATATAAAGCTATATGTTTCACATCTAGTCCAATGCACATAGAGCTTCATTGTGTCACATCTAGCTTTGGATTAATGAGTGATTGTGCTACAAAATTATTTTAAGGAGTTATGTTGCCATGACATTAGGAAAATTTTGGACTCAAAAATGGGCTCTTAAAAATAATATAGTTTAAGAGGTGGGCCGTTTGGATTGTCCAATAGGAAGGTTGGATGCCGACATCCATGGAGAGTGAATGCACAAATTTTGAGTTTCTTTGACCTCATAGTTTCCTCCCCTTTTTTGGTGAATTTTCAATTTCATTATTTTTTCCTCTCACAAAATCAGTTTAACCCAAAAATTAATCAATAGACCACTTTCCCTCTCGTATACATTCTTGTAGGCTTTCCTTGCCATTGAAGGTCAGTGGAGAGAGTAATCATAGTTTTGATCTCTCGGCTACCTCTACAATTTCTTCTCCATATAACTATAGATTTTGGAAAAAACATAGGCTTAGGTCTCTCTCTATGTTTTCTCTTTTGTGATGTTTTTTCAGTAGGTTTTTATATCAATTTTGACTCTAAATCCTTTCTTGTAGGAGTCATTTGAGCATGAGACAAACGTACCCCTCTCTCTCTCTCTCTCTCTCTCTCTCTCTCTCTCTCTCTCTCTCTCTCATTTTTCTAGTAGTTTTTAATGTGAATTTTGACTCTAAATGTTGTCTTCTTGCAGATATCATTTTGGATATGAGACATAGGTTCTCTTTCTCTCTCTCTCTCTCTCTCTCTCTCTCTCTCTATATATATATATATATATATATATATATATATATATATACATACATACATACATACATACATACATACATACATACATACATACATACATACATACATACATACATACATACATATATATATATATATATATATATATATATATATATATATATATATATATACATACATACATACATATATAGTTTTTCTAGTAATTTCTTATGTGAATTTGACTCTAAATGTTGTCTTCTTTGCAGACACCATTTTGGATATGAGACATAGGTTCTGTGTGTATGTGTGTGTGTGCATGCACGCGCGCTTTAGGGTTTGTTTTATGTCGCAGCTCTAAGTCTTGTTGTTGTCTTTTTGCATGGATTATTTTTGGAAGAGACATAGGTGTTCATCTATGTGCATGTATATGGTTTCTCATTCTTTCTTATAAACACAATATTAGTGAGTTTGGGAATCTCCCAATTCCCATTTTTTGAATACTAAAAAGGTGGTACCCGGATAACATACCCATAAGTTTCTCAAAACCATATGATGTGACCTATAATTGGAAAGCACTTGAAAAATGGAATCTATTGAGCTATAGAGTGCTCAATTTGGAGCCATAGAGTGCTCCTCTCTCTCTCTCTCTCTCTCTCTCTCTCTCTCTCTCTCTCTCTCTTTGGTTTCTCATTATTTGCTTGATGTAGGTTCTAACTCTTACTATTGTCTTCTTGTTGGGATCTTTTTGGGCCAAAGAGATAGGTCTCTCTCTCTCTCTCTCTCTCTCTCTCTCTCTCTCTCTCTCTCTCTCTCTCTCTCTCTCTCTCTGTGTGTGTGTGTGTGTGTGTGTGTGTGTGTGTGTGTGTGTGTGTGTGTGTGTGTGTAACACCATATTGGGGAATATGGTAATTTTCCATAAGTTTGGGACACATGGTCAAATCTTTGGATTTGTCATAACTTGAACACTATAACTCCAAATCAAGCGCTCTATAGCTCAATAGATTCCATTTTTCAAGCGCTTTCCAATGATAGGTCACACTATATAGTTTTGAGAAACTTATGGGCATGTTATCCGGATCCCACCTTTTTAGTATTCAAAAATGGGAATTGGGAGATTTCCAAACTCACTAATATTGTGTTATGTGGTTTTTTCCTCTTTTTTTGGTAGCACTTGAAGTTAGTTTTAACGTGCTATTAACTTATTATAGAGATCATTTTGGCCGAGATTGCATAGGTAGACTATCTCTCTACCTCTGTATTTGTGTTTTCTATTAGTCAATATTTTTAAATAAATCTTTATGTCAATTCTAACTGTTGTTATTATCTTCTTGCTTAGATAAATATAGGGTTTAGGTGAAGCATGTAACTCTTAATCCACTTTGATGTGGTGAATTATCATTTTGTGCCAAATGGATTGGGTGTTTTGGAGGTCAAGGTTACAAAAATTTCTAAAGTTTCAACCCCTTGTGCCTATTTGGATCTATATGCCATTTGTCTATCAATTCTATAACTCTTGTATTGTAGTACCCATGTATCACACAATGTACTGCTTCATAAAACATCTCAGTTGTTGCTGCCAATCAAAGGTGTCTATTTGGATCTACCTGCCATTTGGTTGCATCCTTGTAACTATCATTTTGCATTACCCATGTATTCATGCAATGTATTGAGTCAATAATAGACTCTATTCAATACAATAAATTCTTTTTCTACAAAGTTATCTCTTTGAGGATTTCTGTACTATTCAATTCATTCTATTTTGTATAAACATGATAATCAATGTGATGGTATTAAATTCAATCTACATTTGTGTCAATGTACGCAATTGTGTTTGTTCCCATGTGTGGGTCTAATTACAAAAAGATCAACACCTCTTGACACCATGGTTGATTTCTATGGCATAATTACAATTGCTCGTGTGTATTAAAATGCTTATCATTTAGGTTTAGACATAAACAAATATTCTCTCCACGGAAGTGCATAATAGAAAACATGAGAAGGGAACTAGATCATTGACATGTATTATTATTCCTCTTGGATCTACATGCATCCAATCATGAAGGGAGCTTTCAAGGTGAAATCATCTGTAATAAGAGATGTATCAAAGTACTTTTTTGCTTAGCTAACTTTCCTTTCCAAATACAAGTACTTTGTTGCTTGCCAAACTATATGCTTGTTATTCAAGTATTACAAATAGACGATGCTAAACAATGCATGGTTGTGCCTTGACTAAGATGCATGTGATGGTGGAGCTCTAGATATTATTGCCATTTGAGAGCATTGTGAGCCCCAAGTGTTGCAGATGGAGGATGATTGGCCCTTGAGTATAATGTATAAAGAAATCATGACGTTAATAGAGAATCCACCTACTAACTTCTATTTCAACTTAGATGTAATATCATGTGCTTGCAATAGAATACAAGTACTTTATAGTATCCTATGCTCACAAAAGAATACAAGTACTTGTAATTTTGGCTAATAGAATACAAGTACTTTGTAGTACCCTACACTTCCAATCTTTTAAGTATTAGTTATTTTCCAACTTGTCACATACTCATGTACATTATTTGGAATAATTTGAACATGTTTATGCATATTCTTATTTTTACAAAAAGATGCATACACTTGAATATCCATTGAGAAAGAAGAGATATCTCCACTAATTTTTATATTGTTTACATGTGTACACATGCATTTTTAAATTGATATAAGAAGCATGTTCACTAATACACATTAATGGGGAGGGAAAGAATGCACCTCGCCTCTAAAATAAGTTGATAAATTAGATGTGTATTTTTGAAGCTCATATCCACGTTGTATCCATCTAAAATCTCATACAGATACAATATTTGGTCTCCATCCTTCTTCTTTTGTGGAGGTCTACGTGGAGTCTCAAAGGATTGCACCTGCTATAGCTAATACACCAAGGGACACAGTGTGTGCGGTCTTAGGGTTATAGTGAGCAGTTTGCTTGGTGGTCTCTATGCCATGCAAGCCTAGGGAGAGAAGAATGGAGAAGGGGAGAAAGCTAAGGAGGAAAGAGGAAAAGTGATATATGAAAATGAGAAGAAGATTGAACTTTAAACCCTTTAAAAATCTAATAACCGACTTTAACCAATGTCACACATGCAATTCATCGTATGATTGCAAAGCCATCACCTTATATCAAAATGCAACGAAACTTAATGTGAACACCCATTAGGTGCCCAAGAGCACACAAAAAAAAAATTGTGCAAAAAGAATGTCAAGAAGGCCATGGTCCAAGGTTTGGTGTCTCTAGGACCACTTTTTTGGCAAGGAAAGTGGCACAAGACACCAGAGACTTAGGTCTTCATAGCATCCTTTTTGGGTAGGAAAGTAAACCCAAACACCAAAGTTGGGATGAGCGCCTTCTTAACATTCTTTTTTCACCTAGAAAAAGTGCACTCTTGGGTACCTAATGTGTGTGTACATTAAGTTTCGTCATGGTAGGAAAGTGGCCCTAGATGCGAGACTTTGGACCAAGGACTTCCAAGCATTCTTTTTGCACAAAAAATTTTATGTGCTCTTGGGAACCTAATAGGTATGCACATTAAGTTTCATTGTATTTCAATATGGTTAGGTATTTTAAAAATTATCCTATTTAAAATTATGGATGGATTGATAATTGAGGAATTAATGTTGCAATTACTCATCCGCGTATACTCTACAAGGCCTTGAGAGTAAAGTGTGCAATAAGATATGGCAATTTTGGATGTAGTTTTATATTAATATTGACAATAATACAAAATATTGTAATGTTATAGAATCAAAATGCAATAAGAAGACTCGCATTTAAGTTGAGTGAAGATTAAAAACAAAAACTTTGTTCATACTTCAAAGCTAGTACAACAGACTTTAGTCAAAGCCATGCTTTTTATGCACGTGGAGGACACTTGTCCAAAAAGATAATATTACAAAAAATATTCATTCCATTGGAATGAATGCATCCTTCACTACCAAGAGATTCTTTACAAGTTGAAGGTCTTTGGGGATTACAAAAATGCATTTAGCATGTATAAAAACATTCAGCATTAGTCTCATCAAGTCTACTAAAAATGCATCTGCAGCCCCCTACAGAGCATGTGTAACGTTTCATCGTGCAACATAGGATTCCCCCCCCTTTTGATAGAGTTAATAATAATAAGAATTAAACACCCCCCGTCGACACCGCTAGCTGGCGGAGGGAGGGGGAGCCGCAATAATCAAGTCCATGTGGAGGGGGAAGCCACTAAAGACGACGAACGAAAAGGAGATTGACAATGCCGAGGTGGGAGGATGCATTGATAACAATGATGGAGGAGGGAGGCCACGGGCCTACTACCTCCCCCCCCCCCCCCGGCCCCGACTAATCCGCCATGACAAGTGGTGGGTGGGAAAAGACCACCACCACTCCACTTCGCCCAATACACCCCCAACACCTATATAAACCCCCCCCTCCCCCACGTGTAGAAAAAAAGGAAGGAAACCACCTCTTGCCCCCCTTTTGCTACCGTGAGAGAGAGAGAGAAAGCCCCCTTATTGCCAAAGAGAGAGAGAGAGAGAGAGAGAGAGAGAGAGAGAGAGAGACTCTTTCTCTTCCTCTCCTAAGAGGGTGGCCACACACATCTCTATTTCCCCATTGACTGCAAATCACTATACCTTTTTCTGTGAGATTCTCCTCCACCCGCAAGCCTAATTCTCTCCCCAATTGGCCCCACTAATCGAGCACAAGGTGCAGAAGTTTTGTGTGACTCGTGCCTAAGGGAGACAAAGACCGAGAATGGCCCCCAAGCAAAAGATGTCACATGTGGATGGTAATCTCGCAATGAAAGCCTTGAGCGAGGACATCACGGCTGCCGATCAAACTACAGTACTGGTCCTAAGTAACGTATTTCCAAATTGATGAATGCTTACTTTGATTCTGCATGAAGTATGTTAGGCCCCATACTATGCTACATGAGAATAGGTCATCAAAAACGATAAATTTCATTTCAATATTTGAAACGTGGAGTTTACAAAGTGCATCTAGATGCTATGCGACAAATCCATGCATAGCATGAACGGCATACAATGTTCCAAGATATTGTCGACTCTCCTTTTTTGGAAAATAATAGATAAGTATTTTACCACACTAAAAGTACGTTGAACTTTCACGCTTGGCAGATCACATGGTAAGTAATCTACCTTAGGGGAAATTCAATCTCAAAACTCTAGTGTGTAGTTAACACAAACAACAATCATAAGGATTAGAACTAAGACGCCTTGAGATCTATCCAATAATGACTATGTTTATCAATCCTATTTGGGATTTGGCTAGATGCAACAACAACTCCAGGGCTAATGAAGAGCTCAAGGAATTAGGAAACCCTAAGTCGAACGAAAGACCGATGCTTTTGTACTTGCTGGAAAGAAGGCAACATAAGTGACTACTAGAACTTATGTCTTGTATAGTGTTTGAAACCTTAACATAAGGCTTAGCCAAAAGAAGAGTCTGCTAAGTGAATTTTATGTAAAACCACTCTTGATCCCAAGGGGGAGAGTAAATATGCACATGTGATTTGGACTGGGTACTTCTATTGGTTCGGGTATTTCTATTGGACAGAAGGGATACATAATTTCTCCTATATGGGCAGGGGACAAAGATTAACATGAAGATAAGTCAAGGAATTCGTTTAAACTTGTTTGTTAAAGGATTGCTTGCTCTGCATTCATGTCTGTGCCATAAATTATGCAAACGAACCCTATTCCCTAAAAGGCTTAATTATTGAAGTTGATTTTAAATGTCACACATAAATGTGATAGGACTGAATTAGATAACTAAAGAACGCCTATTGAGGGAAGCAGGGGGACGGAACTCCTAACGGGTCTGTCCTAGGGTAGGGTGGTCCTAGAGAACTGGGAGGCTTCTCATAAGGTTTTACAACCTATAGGAATTGTTGGGTTAGAACCTTGATTCATGCCGTTTTAGGGGACCAGAATGGGACTATGCCCTACAGGTAGAGAGGTTGAGCGATGCATCCCTCTCGTTTCCCATTCTCTTTGAACCAAGTGCAGTATGGATCTAATTCGGATTGGGTATCTTTGCGTAAAGTAGGATATCCAAAACCCAAAGCTAGAATGCTGTCAGGAGACCTTGACCCCTAGGAACCCAAATTTCAGGTCGATCCTAGTGGGTTTGCTCGACTGCGAACATTCTATTGCAAGGGAACTCAAAAAACCCTAGGCGACAAACCTTGGAACATTGCATGGGAGTGTCTGACAGTGATGCTTAGACTCGTTCTCGATGGACCGCTAAAACATGCTTGGACAACCGATAGGCGGGCACGTTATAGCATGAAGACATTCTTTGGCAAAGCGATTGGGTCTATCTTGACTTTCTGATAAAAACCACATTGTACTTTCTATTCAATACAGGTCTTGCACAATCTTATGAACAAGTTTTGACAAACTAGTCTTTGGAATGATGAGATTGAAAGGCCATTGTACCTGGCCTCCACTTATGCTTCTTGTGGGGATGTTGAGGAGGAACCTCTCTCAAGGCACCTTAAGGAAGCTAGGTTAGGTTTATAAGTGGTCGGCAGGCTATGAGGTGTTGTTATCAAAGATGGCATATGGGCCAGTAGATGCCCCATTGAGCTAAATACAATAGAGGGGACTCTTAGAGAGCTTTTTTAATGCTACTTTTTTCCTAGCCATCTTTCATACATAGCAACATAGAGATAAATATACAGAGACTTTAATGAAAATAGGGATTTGATGTCTGTAGAGGTAGATTGAAAAGGCATAGATAGATACACATAGATGTTAATGGTATCACAGGATAGAAGGACACAAAAAGATGTAAAGGAAAATGGAATAGTTGAGTATAAAGGGAGAGTGCATAGACACACATAGATTAATGGTGAGCACGATAGGTCAATATAGGTTGGATAGACACAAAGAATAGCTCATATTAAAGCTATGAGAGACTAGTGAAATGGAGAAGAAAAGCCTAGAGTAAAGGGATGCCCTAAAGTTTTCAAAATTTAAAAAATTTAAATTTACCTCCAAATACATTTCTAAAAATCAAGAAAATTGATCAACAAGTTTATTTATTGATCAAAAGTGGGAGTATAAAAAATCCCCAAAATATCTTAAAATGAACTCTCAAATTTTCATTTTTCTTATTTTTTCCTTAAAAATAAATTACTTCATATTGACTGATCATTTTACACTAAAAACCAAGAACCACATTTCCATATTTAACTTTTTTTAAAATATAAAATATGGTTTAAAAAGGGTCATTGAATGAGGAGATAGAAGGAATTTGAGCAAATCCTCTGTGGATAACATAAAAAAGGCAAAAAGAGATTGCAAAAGTGGAGAGAGAAGGGGATCATTTTACTATTCTTCTCTCCACTTTTCCTTATTTTAAGGGGGGCACAAGCGAGAGAGGGGGGAGGGGGGCTAAAAAGGCCTATTTTTTAGTTTTTTTTTCCTAATAGTTGTCATATGTAGCAATGGTTTGTAGCAAATCTTGGAGCCCCACTCTAGTTAATATTTTTTGGAGTCAATTTACTTAGAGAAATCCTTTATTTTTTGCCTTGTGCTCTGTTCTCTCCCCTCCACTATATATAGCATTCCTATTAAATACTGAAATGACTTGGTTTTTTGGTTGATTTTTGTTTTTTTGAGGCCTGAATGATTGATTTTTTATGGATATTGAATGATTTTTAGTCATTTTGAAAGTGTTTAAGAGTGTTTTGGATGAGATTGATTATATTTTGGAAGCTGATGATGTTTTTCAATAGAGATATGAGGCTATGTGATGTTCAGTTGAGCTTTTGATTGGTTCTGATAGCTTCTGTTTTGTTCTGTTTTTCTTATGTATGAAGCATGGAGTAATGATTGATGAAATTTGAGGTTGTTTGAAAGCTCATTGAATGGTTTTTGATAGTATGGAATGGTTTTAGTATGAGTTATGTGGTTCGTATGCTTTTTGTTGACCTTTTGTAACCCTTTGTTGAGCTTCTATAGAGCCTCCATTCATGTCCTGTTATGTTATGTATGCCTCTGTAAGTGTTACGTAGAATATATATGTGACTTTGGGAAAGTTTTCTAGTCCTGGAAAGACATGAATGTAAGTTCAAAAGAGCTCAAGTGTAATATGCACGTGCCTTTCTTTCCCCCCCATAGGAACTCCCCTCCCTTTTAATGGGAAAAAAAAGGTATTATTAATGCAAAAAAAATTTCCTTCTCTCTCTCCCCACCGATAGCACGTCGGGGAGAGAGAGAGAGGGAGTGATGGGGTTGGTAATGGGGGGCATGCAGCCCCCCACGTGGGAGGGGTGGCCATGCCACCCACCTCCTCCCCCTTCTATAAAAGGGGAGGCTCCTCCCCTCCCTTGTCAGAAAGACTGAGCACCCCCCCTGCGATGTCACCTCCTCCCTGTGGCAATAGTAGTAGCCCTTGGAGCTCCTGCTTCCCCCCCTCCTCGCTCATGCAGCAGGTACCCCCCCCTCTGGACCTTCGGATTGAGTCCCCCCCCCCCCCCCCCCTCCAGCCTGCTGCAACAGTGCCCCCCTTGGGGCTTACAACTCAAGCCACCCCCCACCTGATCACTAGTCAGTTGCAGGCCCGTGAGGAGAAAAAGAGGTAGAAGAGAGGAGAGGGAAAGAAGAAGAGAAGGGGAGAGAGAAGAGAAAGAGGAGAAGGAGAGAAGAAGAGAAGGAGAGAGAGAAGAGGAAGAGGAGAGGGAGAGAAGAAGGAGAGGAAGAAAAGAGGGAGAGAAGAAGGGAAGGAGAGGGAGAGGGAGGGAGGGAGAAGAGGAGGAAAAGAAAAAGGAGAGGAGAGGGACAGAAGAAGAGAAGGAGAGAGAAGGAAGGAGAAGAGGAGGAAAAGAAGAAGGAAAAGAAGAAGGAGAGGAGAGGGAGAGAAGGAGAGAAGGAGAGAGAAGGCAGGGGAAGAGGAGGAAAAGAAGGAGAGGAGAGGGAGAGAAGAAGAGAAGGAGAGGGAGAGAAGGAGAGAAGGAGAGAGAGGGAAGGAGAAGAGGAGGAAAAGAAGAAGGAAAGGAAGAAGAGAAGGAGAGAGAGAAGAGAAGAAGAGACGGAGAGAAAGAGGAGAGAGAGAGAAGGAGAAGAAGAAGTGAAGAAGAAGTAGAAGAGGTAGAAGGAGAGAAGAGAGAAGTAGAAAAAGAAGAAGAAGAGGAAGGAGAGAGAGAAAGAAGGAGAAGAGAAGAGGAAGAAGAGAGGGAGAGAGAGAGAAGGAGAAAGAGAGAGAAAGAGAGTTGGAGAGTGAAGACGGTTGGAGGAGCCACACACAAGCCACCCCCTCATCAGCAAAGGATCCCCTTCCCGCGACCTTTCCCTCACGAACCGGTCATCTTGAAGGCCGCTAAGGCCGGAACTATCCAAACCCAAGGTAGAAATGGCTCCCAAGAAGAAAATCGCAGGAAGCATAGGTGCCAAAGCTACTGTTGGTACAGGTAATGCGGGACATGCAAGTGGAATGACCAACGTAACGAATGCCCCCACGATCACGAATCAAACCCAGGTTCTTTAAGCTTTATAATTAATTATTTATTATTTCTTGTGGAAGAAATGAAGGGGTTAGCTACGTGCATGGAACAAGGATGAGTCATTGGATTTTTGTTTAGCATGTGCGAAATGGTAGAGTATGGAGTTCGCATAAGTTTATATGCATGAAATGATAGCTTTTACACACATAAAATGATAAGGTTTTCACATTATTTCACATAAAATAATACCTCTTAAACCAATTCAGTGCATGAATAGTCATTTAGAATTCATGCTTCGCGATCATGACTAAACGAAACACATGAAATGATGGTTTTTGTTTACAAGATGCATTTGCACCGATGGATAGAAACCTAGACTTTCTTATATGCAAGTCACATGTGATCCGGTGCATTAGGAATAAGTATTCGTTAGTAGAGTTAAAGGTCATTTAGGATGTACAAATATACTAAACGCACCATGTGCATGATGGAGGATATTTGGAAAACTCTACATAGTATCACACTAAGAGAAATGGAAGGGACACATGCATCTAGACTGTATCCCTGAAGGCCTAGATGAAGAATCCTGCATTGCCTAGTGTGTTAACTGAGCTTGGTTGGAGCTGGAAGGACAAAAGACCCTAGGTTGGGTTGCGAATAAGGCATGTCCGTTGCCTTGATTGACTAGCTAATGCCTGAGTTAGGGTTAAGATACCATAAGGTAAAACCCAAGGGGAAGAGCAAGACAAAATAAGTTAGCTTACCAAGAACATTTGCATGCATGATCTTGTTTGAGATTATTGGGATCTCGCCAAGTTGTGAACGTTCCAGGATCGGATGTTGGGAAAAAGGTCCAGGATCAGATGCTGGGAGCATCCGGGAAAAATGAGTCACACCTTAGCAATTGGTCGTATAAACGACCTTCGAAATGTTCGTGCTTGTACACTTAGGTACACTGTATGAATCAGGGTAATCTTGGCACTGCAAGGAAATTTGAAATAAGTTGTTAGGTGAGTGATAGTTCGTACTTGTAGGGAGTAAAAACAAAGGAATGGAATGATTATAAAATTTGATAATAATGTTGTTGCTCAAAATCTAATAATGTTGCTCAAAATAGAATGTGAAAGATACTTACATTAACCCCATCTATCTTGAGAACCTTTGAATCTATTGATCTACAAACATTAGAAATTACTCTCCATCCATAATAATACGCATCATTTTGTAAGGGCACTTCTTGTAAGAGAAAACTATATGGTTTTTGAGGATCAGCAATATCCTCATGTGTAGTGTCCAAAAAGGTTACCACCAACCTCCAAACATTGTAAATGGAAACATGTTATAAAAAAAGGACATTAAATAAAATAAAAAATAAACTAAAAAGTGGGGATTTGTATTCAACGCACATTTTTACTTGATCGTGGATACCCCTAAGAGAGTTCATAAGGATAATTTCTCGAGTGAGAATATCAATATATATTAAGCTCCAATGTCCTCTACAAAGTAAAATGTTAGTAAGAAATGCATACTATAAAGAAGTATACATTAAACCCTTTGCAAAATTGCATACCTTTCAATGTAAGGAAAAAAAATATGGTAGTTTTTAATTGGATCGAACGATCTAAAAAATAATTCTATGTTTGAATGAGATTTTGAAAACAATTCCACTTATAACAGTGGATCAACAATAAATATAGTTTTAGAGATTTCTTGGCTAAGAGAAGAAATCAACGCCCTAAAACCAAAAGCAAAACCAAATGAATGTCAATTGCAATGAACAAAACAACACTATCATTCCATTAAAAAAAATTTGAGCCAAAAATCCTTACCTTATGCAGCAAAAGACTACTAAATCTAACAATTGAATATCTTTCTTAACAAATATTCCTTTGTTCTCAAAGGAAATACTAAGATAGTCTTCTGAAGAAGTGCAAGAGACATTCACAACCATTTGCATGTATACCTCACCCATTCTTTTCAGATTGACAGGACCAAGGATATCGATTTTTCTCTTGCAAACTTCATCCTCTGACTCTATAGTCTCTTGTGGTCATTCTTGATGGGCGAATTCTTCACGTTCTTGATAGGTAGACACTTGTTCGAAGGTGGTATTTGCAAGGTGTAAATGTGTCACGTCCTCAATCACTGGCCGTTTCACTCTCCTAGACAATTTTGGAGGAACGTTAAGGATCTCAAATGCTTTTTTATCAGTAGTGGGCAAGGGCCTCAATACCTTATCGAACCTATACCCGATTCTACTAACCATACTAAAGTCTTTGTTCATCAAAGTCATTCTATGAGCGTGGGCAGTAGCAATGTAAGAATCGTTCATAAAATCAATAACGAAGTCTTTAGCAGCCTCCTGAAGGCAAAGAATGGCTGCAAGCTGCCATTTTTTTTGCATGCCAACTTCAGTGGACACCCTTGATAATATAAAAGAAATATCGTTGACAACCCTAATAAATATTGTCTTTGGAATCACATGCTGTGTAGCTCTTTTGCCTTCCTTATCTCACTAAAACATTTCTGAACATAAAAAAATCCAGACTTTATCTTTCTCTTCGACTTGGAAGGGTCTTCTTCTCCATGGGCATAAGAGGGTCCAGGTTGCTCTGTCTATTGAACAGGGGCTCTAAGGAGGTTGGAAACTTAGCAGTTGTTGTAGGGGAGGATTGTACATGATGAAGGTTACTCTAGGCGGGAGAAGACACTGTCTCTGCACTAGATTGCTTAGCTTCCATAGTAGGAGACTGAGGGAAACCAGGGGTAGGTGGGATTTGAGGGCAACCAAGGGTAGGTGGGATCTCAGGATGAAAAGATTGAGAATCTGAAAGCCTTGTCTCCTCCTCACTCTCTTTGCTATCTATATACACCTTCCTTGTAGTTTGCTTTGTCCTAGCCATGAACCTGCAGAAAAATGAGACTTGTTAGAACATTTAAAAACGATGAGGAAAAAACGAGACTAGTCAGAATATTAAAAAACCATAAGTAACCCAAACAGAAATAACAAATACGACTGATCGATATGACGCGATAGGAAAAAACCGTGGGTCTAAAATGTAACTCCTCGCGTCGTATTTGCGATAGGCTTCTCGAGCCGTAGACTGATACAACGCGAATACAGTGAAGCAAAGTTTTAAAAAGCAACCTCTCATGCTGTATTTGTGGTGAATGATACGACACGAAAATAGTGAAGCACAAATTTGTAGTGATCGATACGGCCCGAAAACAATGAAGCGCATGTTTAAAAAGCACCTGCTCGCGCCATATTTGCGGTGACTGATACGGTGCAAATATGTTTAAGTGCAAGTTAAAAAACAACTCCTCGTGCCGTAATTCAGGTGATCGATATAGGGCGAAGTTGATCTCGACATGGCTATGTATTCATGCTCTGGATTTGAAAAGTGAGCCACGTAAGCTACCATCGACCTTTTATAAGTACGGGGGTACGTGACACATGGCAGTGTTTAATTGGCTAGGCTTTGTGTGAGCCATCCACATGGTTGTCCAGGTGGCTGTCTACGTGACTTCGCACGTGGCAAATATTTTTTGCTCTATATAAACACGGTGGTCATGCATTTATGAATTTTTTTTGCAAATTTACAAGCTTGTTTAGAGTTGAGGTCCACTTTCAATGTTTCTTATGTGAATTTGTGTGATTTTGTTTACCCCTTGATATGAAGCAAGGAGATATTGTTCTTGAGGTTGCTTGGCCAGTTTTGCGTCGTATCATAGATTAGCAAATACGAAGAGAGAAGGCATCGCTCGTGAAGTGGGTGCACACTTTTGCGCGGTATCATACTTTCACTCATGTCTGAACCAAAGGATATTGCAGGCTCCCAAGAGCAGGTAACCCCTTCTAAAAAAAGAAGAAGATTGTCAGATTCAGAGTCAAAAAGAGC
The DNA here is from genome assembly GCF_053477565.2 of Lygodium microphyllum. Lineage (NCBI taxonomy): Eukaryota > Viridiplantae > Streptophyta > Polypodiopsida > Schizaeales > Lygodiaceae > Lygodium > Lygodium microphyllum. Next base: position 116,938,153 of record NC_141136.1, read on the forward strand.
TTTTGGTTGTCCTGCCTTCTCCCCTGAAATTCCCACAGCTTCCTCCCCTTGTTCAGCAGCAAGTGTGGGAATGCCTAAGAAGTCTCCAATCAAAGGCAAGTCACCATTGAGGGTTTCTCGATTGTCTCAGATCACAGAGGTTTCTCCATCTGAAAGGCTCTTGGACTTTCTTCTTCAGAATGGCATGGAGTTATCTTATTATAGAACTGCAAAGGATATTTTCAACCCTGACTGGGATATTGACCATGTATTGAATTCATGTAAGAAGTTTTTCCTGGAGGAGTTTGCTGAGTTTGAAAGTCTTGCATTTGCAGTAGTTGAAAAGGATGCAAAGGAATATGTTCACATACCTATTGGGATCTCACCTTCATAGAAGGCTTTGTTTTCAAGAAAGTGTACATCTCATTCTCTTGACCGGTTTTGTACCTCATATTTGTTTTGTTCTGCTCATTCTAGGAAATGCAGGCTTATGTCCAAAAAGCTACATTCATTATGTTTTCTCTTGTTAAATATCCTGTGAAATTTGATGAAAACAATTAGAAGGTCCAAAATGTTCCAGCTTTTGCCTTTTGGATGAGGTAGCAAATGACAAGGATGCGGAGGAATGTTTGGACCTTGAGTAAGAAGCAAATATTGCTGGCAAACTAGATGTTGCCCAATTCAAAGCTGAGACCATTATTAAAGAAAACCATGCAAATGCAGATCTTGTATGTGACTCTTCTTTTTATACTGTTGATTCGCTTCCAACTTTCCCTATCAAGGACAAGGAATACATATTGCTAGCAGACATTCAAAGGCTCTTCAATCTTAGGGAGGATTATTGTTTAGCCATCATTGCAGAGGCTTCTGATGCTGCAAATGGCATTGTTGACGTTGAAAATGAATCGAAAGAAGAGTTACTTAAACTTGACATTGAAATTATGGACGACAAGTTTATTGAAGCAGGGGATGCCCTTTCTCTTGGTTTTCGTAAGGCAAAGAATGGATGATGGATAAGAGAGAGATGTATTGAGTTAATTTTGGACAAGGTAATCACGCCGGTTGACCTCGACTCTCCTCCACTTAAATCCTTAACTAAGAGTAAGGTAAAAGGCACAAGTCATCTGGAAAGACAAGTAAGGCAAGCTCCATATAGACAAAAATGCCAACACTTTCTCATCCATCTTCTCATCTACCCCCTCAAGAGAAGAGGGCCCTTGTCCAAGTTAAATTCTTCAACCAACCAAAAAAAAAAACCCCACTGCAACTGCAAGATCTATCTTTTCAAAAAGTGACGAAGAAGTTACAATGATGAAAGAAGACAAATAGATACAAATGGAAAGATCTTTGTATATCTACACTTCAATTTTGTAACTCTTCATTCAATGAAAAGCTTTTTGTCCAATGTAATGTTTTCAATTTTATGGCTCGAAGCTTACAATTGAAGGAGGCAAGCAACTCATACAAGAGAAAAAGCGTTCAGCTCTTTTCCCTACTACTTTACCGTTTACTTTGAACTTATATTCTGGGGATGTATAGTCTAGCATCTCTGAGGTATCCCTTACATATTTAAGATTCCAATTGGTAGTGATATTTACCTCCTTTTCTATAACTTGCACCTTAAGATTGAAGGGCATGCAATCTTATCTGAATCCAAGGGGATCCACATGCCTAGTTTAAGTTTGTATTTCCTATAATCAAAACCCAAAGCAAGAGTTTGTTGTGTTATATTATAACACAAAGACAAGGATTGGGGGCATACGATACACCTCATGGTGTTTCCCTTATGGTCAACATCTCTAGATTTCCAAAGCTTCCCTATAATGTTATCTAATTCTGTGCTTGCAAAATTTCTACTTAGCCAAGATACGTTTGTTCTTTGTAAGTTTGCTATTTTGAAGCAACCCACAATGATAGACATGTGTATTCTTCTTGAGATCCTTTCAGCTGTCATGGACTTTTGAATATCTTGACATATTTTGAATTTAAAACTATGCATGGACTTTTTAATATCCCAAATAAGAGAGGAGAGGCTTGGCAATGGCAAATCCTCGATATGTCCATATGTACGCTCTTTAGATGGAACCACATATTGTGCGTAATATATAAAAATTCTTCTCTCATTGAAAGAACCGACGGTCTCATTAGCATATATAATGTCTGCAAATGCCTTATGAATCGCATTCAAAGTTCAACTCAAACTCTCCACAGGTTTCCATTCAGTACTTGTTGATGGAAATATATCTACAATGAAGAATTCAATATTAATACTTGCTTAAACTTTTTTTAAAAATCATTTATGTTATCAACTTAAGACTTACAATGTGTTTGCTGGCAAACATGTTAATTAGGAGATAAGTGCATATCCTTGGCCATGTAAACATGTTGCACTTTGACTAACCACCCTTCATGCGTAATTTTGAAAGCAATGATATGCCCTTTCCAGTGATGTTTTATATCCTCTCTTTTTCTTCTTTTGACCTTGTGAGAGCCTATGAAAGAGGGCAACATGGTCACCCAATCGTTTATGCAAAAGGTCTTGGGCTCCCAATTTCCATCTACTCCTTGGCCATAGATAGTGCAGGAGATTATTAAATGAGACGGGTGCCTTTTGGATGCCATACTTAGATTGAAATCACAGAGAAAAGTGCTCACTGAGAAAGGAAAATGAGCAAAGAAAAAAGCTCACCAAGAAAGACGAATGAACAAAGAAGAAATAGTGAAAATACTAATGAAAATATAGTGGGGGTACCAAAAGCTCTCGACTTTCAAAAAAGTTATTATTAACTTCACAACATCATTATCATAACCGGTTTTGTCAGATTTTATAATTAAATAAGGACTTCGGGACCATCAAAACATGTGAGATTTTGAAGATTTTGGCTAAAAGAGAGAAGAGAACCATGGAGTCGACTTTACTATCTCCAAAAAGGAGGAGACAAGAATACCATATTCTTGCATATGTGGCAAACTCTCTTTGGCCCTTTTCTTAATCTCGTGATTAACAAAAGTGCATTTTTTGAAGCGTTTTTGGCCCTAATGGGCTTGAACACTCCTCTGAACCACCGTCTTGAAGTAATGCATCCAATAGATTTGTAAGATGCATTACATTGAGCAAAGACAATCATCCAGGAACTTAAATCGGGCAATTGTGAAAAGGATCATTTTCGAGATCAGGACAAGAGATGCCACACATGTGGAGAGAAAGGTCACATCCATAGGAGATGTCCCAACCATCGATGCTTCCACTTCAATGAGCTAGGGAACCTCCAAGTAGATTGCCCTGAAGATATTGAGCCTCCGAGAAAACGAAGCTACACAAGTGCAATCTTTGGCTATATAGAGGAAATAGATAAAGATGGACTTAGAACCCACTACACCTCTTTGGGATGATTCGAAATCCTAGAAATTTTATCGACATGTAATACAACTTGTATTGAAAATAAACCCTACTCCTATAACTACAGTTAACCCGAGTAATATGAGCTGCATCAATTAGAGATACTTTAGCAAGGAATGACAGTTATAACTTGCAATGAATTTCTCTTAATTTGTTTCTTCTCAACTAATATAGATTGGTTCTTACCAAAATGTTGAAGCTTGGGAGTAATCTTTAATATTACAAGAAAAGCATATTGCCCATGGATATCTCAGTCTAGATCTAAAAAGAGGACAATTTGGAAATAGAATTTTTGAGATAAAGGACCACTTCAGTCTGCTAAAAGGATCCTAGGGCAGTTTGGTTTAAAGAAGAAAATCTTACCAAAGACAACGAAGAGTCTTGTGACCACAAGTGATAAAGCTTTGTGATGTTTCTATTGCAAGGAGTTAGGCCATTTCAAAAGGGAATATCCAATCTTGGCAGCCCAATGGATCAGCCCCACTTTGGGTATATGGGAGAGCCCCCCCCTTGCAAGGCAATGGTATGGCTTAGAGCAATGTGGGATGATGATGCGTGACTACACAAACCAATTCCTCAATCTCACAATGTATGTTGAGTCCATTAGTGACGATGCAAAGCTTCACAAGTACATTTATGGTTTGGATCCCCAACTCTCGGGTTGATGTTTCAGCCCAAAGTCCATCAGATTTGTTCAAAGCTATTGAGTTGGCTGAGAGGTACTCTCGTAAGTACCGCCGAGATGCTTCATTTCAGCATGGATAGCAAAGAGGGGCATCTCAACCACTGTTTGGGTAGCAAAGAGGACCTATGCAGTCACATTTTGGGCAGCAAAGAAGTGCTATAAGGCCCGGGCAGTTTGGGGCAGGTAATGGTGGTGGAAATATGCCATTCAACACCCTGAAGATCCCCACATACCCCACCTTTAATGCCTCTAGGAAAAATAGTAATTTCAGGACTGCAAATCAAGGAAGAGCTGAAAATAGACAAGGGGACAGCATGGGTAAAAATGCTTCAACTTTTGGTGGTCAACGCTCTATCCCGATGGATGTCTACAAAGAGAGAAAATAAAAAGGACTTTGCTTTAAATGCGGGGAAAAGTATATTGCCGAGCATGCATCTAAATGTGCTTATAGGAATGCATAAGCAAGGGTACATAGTATGTTAGTATTTGATGAATTTGATGAGGATCATGAGGATGCAAGTGCCTTTACAATCACTATAAAAAATGATGAGGTTGAAGAGGAATGTGGGCAATAAGAATTATTTGACCCGACTGACACCTTTCCATTTGACCCCGACGGTCATGTAGATGTAAATATGGGTGATAAGAATGGTTCACATGCTGCTACCATTGTTTGCACTATCTCCCTGGATGCTTGGACAGGATCTAAGAGCCCCAACACTCTTCATCTTCAAGGCAAGATTCACGAGAAAGATGTATTTGTCTTGGTAGATAGTGGTAGCACACACAATTTCATAAATAAAGCAGTCATGGACAAGCTGAAATGTTTTGTCTCTGATTTACAACAACCAATGAGGGTGCAAGTGGCCAATGGAAGTGAGGAAATTAATACTCATGTATGCCCAGCTGTACCTATTAAGTTTGTTGAAAATTATGAGTAGAAAGTGGATTTGATTGCACTCAATATGGGACTGATAGACATTGTGTTGGGCTGTGATTGGCTGAAAACTTTGGGCACCATTTCCATGGATTTTTCATTGCTGTACATGCAGTTTTTCAAGGCTGGATAGCTTGTTCACCTGTAGAGAATTAAAAACAACAATGAATTTTAGCTTATTACAGCCAAACAGCTTAAGAAAGAGTTCAAGAAATGCTCCCAGTTTTTTGTGCTGCAATTAAACAAGGAAAATGCAGACCAGTCCCAAAAAATGCATGATAATTCAGCACTTAAGGCTCTACTTGCAGAGTATGGTGCCTTGTTTCAGTTACCTACAGCATTACCTTCCAAGAGAGCGGTTGATCATCCCATTGATTTGGAGCCCCACTCCAAGATGGTCAATAAACCCCCTTACACGTTGTCCAAATGTGAAAGAGAAAAAGTGGCCAAGTAGGTGAAGGATTTAGTAGATATGGGATTCATTGAGCCTAACTCATCCCCTTTTGCATCACCTGTCTTGCTAGTCAAAAAGAAAGATGGCACTTTCAGGATGTGCATAGATTACAGAGATCTGAATAAGATCACTATCAAGAATAGATATCCTATTCCTAGGGTGGACGACCTGTTAGATGAGTTGAAGGGAGCTAAGTATTTCACAAAGATTGATTTGAGATCCGGCTACCATCAGATATGTATGCGTGAAGGGGATGAGATAAAGACTGCATTTAGGATTGATCGTGGGCTCTATCACTCCTTGGTCATGCCCTTTGGCTTGACTAATGCACCAGCTATGTTTCAGAGCCTCATGAACAAAATACTTCAACCTTACTTTTTCAAATTTGTATTGGTATTTTTTTATGACATCCTCATTTATAGTCGCTCAAAGGAAGCTCACCTTATGCACATGAGGCAGATATTTGATATACTTAGACATCATAGACTCTTTGCTAAGGAGACAAAGTGTTCATTCATGTAGACTGAGGTTGAGTACTTGGGACACATTGTTAGTGAGGCAGGTATTAGAGTTGACCCAAAGAAAGTGTAGTGTGTCAGAGATTGGCCCACACCTGTAAATACTACCTCTTTGAGAGGATTCTTGGGTCTTTTCTCATTTTACTGCATATTCATTCGGCACTATGTCACTATTACAGCCTCTCTCACTAATATGCTAAAGAAAGAAGCATTTTTTTGGGATGCATTGGCAGATAGAAGCTTTAATCAGCTAAAAGATTTGCTTACTTCAGCCCCTATCTTGGTATGCCCTGATTTTTCTAGGGAATTCACCATTCAGTGTGATGCCAGTGAAAGAGGAATTGGTGCAGTCTTGCTACAAGAATGTGGGGTCATAGCTTTTGAGAGACGAAAGCTGGCTGAAAATGAGAGGGTTATGAATGTCTATGATCAAGAAATGTTGGCCATCCTTCATGCCATCAAGAAATGGCATCATTATTTGTATGGCAGCCAATTTAGAGTGAAAAGCGACCATAGAGTACTCAAGTACTTTTTGTCTCAGTCAAATTTGACCCCGAAGCAGAGGAGATGGGTAGCCACCTTACAAATTTATGACTTTGACATCACCCACACTCGTGGGAAGGACAATGTAGTGGCTGATTCCCTGTCTAGGATGTGGGCATGTAAAGTCTCTGCTATCATGGAGTTACACAGTGATTGGATACATGAGCTTTAGGAGGCTTACCTATTAGATGCTGATTTCAGCAATGTATTTCAGAAATTACAGCAAGGACTGTGTGGAAAACTCTTCGTATCAGCTAAAAAATGGGCTTTTATGGTATAATGGCCGAATTGCCATCCCTCATGCTTCCCCATTCAAGCAAAAAATCATGCAGGAGATGCATTCAGCCCCTATAGCTGGTCATTTGGGAGTCTTTAAGACCTATGAAAAAATTGCTAAAAGCTTTTACCGGAAGGGCCTTTGGAGAGATGTGAAAGACTTTGTCTTGGAGTACATGCCTTGTCAACAAAACAAGGACAGCACCTTAAAACCAGCTGGTTTACTTCAGCCATTGCCTATGCCTGAAGGCAAGTGGACACACATCACTATGGACTTCATTACCAGCCTATCAGTGACCAAGAAAGGTTGGGACAGCATCTATGTAGTTGTGGACAGACTCACAAAGGCAGCCCATTTCATTCTCACAAAGACTCAGTATAATGCTTCTCAAGTAGCCAGCCAATTCATGGAATATGTTTTCAAATTACATGGCTTACCACAGGTCATTGTGCATGACCGAGATGCTAAGTTTATGAGTAACTTTTGGTGGGAAGTTTTCAGCTCTATGGGCACTCAGTTAGCCCCTTCCATTGCTTACCATCCACAGATAGATGGTCAGACAGAAAGGGTTAACAAATGGCTGGAATCTTACTTGAGGCATTTCTGTCATGATGTGCAGCATGCTTGGGACTCATGGTTGCATTTGGATGAGTTTTCCTATAATAAATCCACACATGCTAGCATTGGAGTTTCACCTTTTGAGGCCATGTATGGCTACAAGGTGCCCCTTCCTGTGGTTATCTTCAATGATAAAATAAATCCACAAAGCAAGGAAGAATTGGATAGAATGCAGACCTTACTTCAGTAGTGTAAAGCTAACTTGAAGAGAGCTCAAGATCAAATGAAGCTTTATGCTGATGACAAAAGAAAGGATGTGGAGTTCCAAGAAGGGGATTTGGTGCTCTTGAAAGTGCCTAAGTCTAGATATGCCTCCCTTAAAGACGAGTCCAGCAATAAGTTGGCACACAAGTTCTATGGACCATACTGGATTATCAAGAGAGTGGGAGACTTGGGATATCGATTGGCATTACCCCCATCTACGAAGATCCATAATGTCTTCCATGTGAGTCAGTTGAAGCCCTTCATTGGCTCAACAGTGGACTATGCTGAGGAACTCCCACCGATAGATGAAGAAGGTATCATTCAATACATACTCGAAAAAGTCATAGGACAAAGGGAAAAGAGGCTTCAATCTCACTCGATCATGGAATACTTGATTAAGTGGCAAGGTTTACCACTCGAGGAAGCTTCTTGGGGTCCAGCTTCAGTTTTGGAAGAGTTCCCATACCTTTTAGAAGCAAATTTTGGATGAAATCTAGCTAACTATGGCCCTGTTTTCTCCCAGACTGACTAAAAAAAACACTTTGTTTTAAATCAGATTTTATTATGTACTATGGATAGCAATGCACACCATACATGGGCTGAAAGTACTTCTCGATAGCTCTGTTTTGATGTATAGCACACCCCATTCGGAGCCTCCCATAGAAAGTTATGACAGATTCACTATAGCAGGGTCCTGTAGTAAACAGCTTGTTGTCCATTGTTTGCAGCCCGCATTTACTCCAGATATTTGGGTCAAAACTCATGTTATAACTCCCCAATAAGGCCCATGTATCGTACATACCCCATGACCTATCATACATAATAATACCTCTTCATTCATCAGTATACCCTTGTAATAATGTAGCAGAGTAGTAATCTGATCGGCCCCTCCCAGTTACCACACATGCCCAAATTGTTTTTGAGGGCAAAAACCTTCGGGTGGGGATGGAATGTAAGAGAGGGGGACTTAATAATGAGGAAATACTACCTACATTGGCTAGTATATAAGGTGAGAGAGACTTAATTTTTTATCATCACATAATTAATACAAGTCTTCTTTCTCCTTCACCTTGCTCTCCAAACTTCCATGTCTTCTCTCTCTCTCTTCCTGTCTTTCTCTCTCCATTTCTAGTATTTCTCTCTCCTCGTACCAATCTTTCTCTCTCTTCTGTTCTTCTTCTTCTTCTTCTTCTCTACAGTCTTTTCTCTTTTCTTTCTCTCTCCCAGTCCCTCTCCTTGACAAAAAGAGGGGTTTTGCTATTGATTAGTTGCTAATAACATTTGAAATTTTGATCTATTTTATTTTTCATACCATATAAGACGTTTCTAATTTAAGTTTAAGAGGGTCTAGCAGCACAAGGATGCTCGGTGCTGACCCTTAGCAACACAGTACTACGTGCAGGCTGTAATCATTGAAAGAAATCTTTTTGCACTTCATAAGGCTATTTGCTAAATTATAAAATATTTGAGCACTATGGCCATTCATAATTGCATTGCGCATATCACATGGTGTAATTCTTGGATACATTGCAATTGTTTTCTTATACATATGACCTACCTTGAGTTATGAGATACCTAAGCTATAGGTTTAGACGATCGGTCTCCTTAGGGAATTGTTAAGTAAGGAAATATCTTATCTCTTGGAACGAATTAAAATAAGAGTGGACTTTGTGACATACATGTTATTTGTGTTAGCGGCTCATTGAGGGGCCAATTCCCCGAGGTGTAGGAGAGTTCCAATGGGGCCATGCCATTCATCCAAGGGGTGTCTCCTATTTATGCTTATGAGGTGTTTTTACACTGATATATGTGTAGGAACTCCCTCTAAAGAGTGTGGGAAAGGCTTAACTGTTGGATTAAAATCCAAAACAAATGCAAAATTTACGATAGAAGTTAGGGCAGTGTGTCCCTTAGACGCTCCGATTGCGAGGCCGAGGGGGTGTGCTCTTTGAGTATAGAGAAGCCCGACAACAAGTCATATTCTTTAATAGGATCCACAAGCTTCTCCAATTGGCCAGAAAATGGGGCAACGCCCACTTTTATCTTCCCTTTGTCTCCTAGGAGTGGCAACCCTTTGCATTTTTTCTACTTCTGGAGGAACTTCGTCATCCTCCATCTCTTGGACCTCTAGGACTTTCTCTATAGCTCTCTCTCTCTGTAGCTCTCCATTATGGCACTACTAGGCTTTGTATTACATTTTTCTACTTTGCATTGTTCTGTTTCACCTTGGGAAGGTTAAATTTTACCATTTTAGCAAAGGGAATGTTCTCCTTTGGAACTGTGGGTTCTCCTTTCTTGGAATGCATTACTGCAGAAACTTTCAATTCCACCAAATTGGAAGCAGGTTCTTGGGTCTTCTATTGGATATCAAATGTAGCTTTCATAGGAGCTGGACTAGAAGAGTCTTTTGCAGTGTGGCCTTCTCTTTTGCATCAATTGAATAAGGATTTGTAGTCCATAGACCTTCTAGGGTTTGGACAATTTGGCAATATATGTCCATTTTCTCCACATTTGTAAACTCATCACTGATCTCTTTCCACTACCAAACTGTTGTCCTCTGTAACTCTGAGGGGGAAACCTCCTTGGGATGAAATTATGACCGAACACTCTAGAATTTGGTTCGATATCCTAGGTGGTCATCTTGGATTCCAACAAGTTGAATCTTGCTTTGTCTTTCTTCATTCTTTCATGCATCTCCTTCAGAGAGTATATATCTTCAGTATGGTTTGTCCTTAAATAGTACGAATAGAAGGCTCCAGGGATAGTTGATTTTTTAGTACATTTAGTGGATAAATGTCCCACTTGATGGCATTTTCCACACCATGTATTAGATCGCATCACATCTCTTCCACCTCTTGCAGGAGTGGATAAGTTGGTGGTATTCACTTTCAGCATTTGCAGAGCTGTTCTCTAATCACATCCATAAGGTCCTTCTTGATGCTTGCGATTGAATTGGACATGTAGTCCTTCAAATTTTCACCTCCTAGAGTACTTGCAGTAGGGTTTTGGGAAGCTTCTATTATCATAGCATAGACTGGTTAGGTCAATCCATAGGGTCCTCTATTTTGGTTTTGATTCAAAGCTCCTGTTGCAACTAGGGATTGTTGGTTCCAATTGGTAGGGTTCCATTGTTGTTGTTGAGTCACCATCGGGGGAACTATTTGAGGCCATTGTTGTTGTAGTTGAACCATAATTTGAGGTATTGTCGTCTATGACCACTATGGATTTGGTACATTATTCTACGGCATTGTTTGCATCTGAGGATAGGGGTAGGAAATTATCCTTGGGATTGAATTTGGTGGGTATACCATTCTTGGTATGGGAGGAGGTAGGAATCCTCTTCTTGAGGTCATTGATAGCCTTTGTTAACTCTCAAATGAACGAAGGTGGAAAATCCGGAAAAGCTAAAGCAGAAGACAAAGGCCAAGGCAAAATGAAACGGAAGACAAAGACGCACAAGGAGAAAAGTCCTAAATAAGGGAGAAAGGCGCGCAAGGAAAAGTGCAAGTCAATACTTTTGTAAAAGAGCGCAAGCACATCATGGTTTAATTCAAGGAGCGTCGGGCTCTCACTCGTGCAATTTGTAAATGTAGACGGGCGGTGGAAAGGAAGCTAGGAAGATAGAAGGACAATGGGAAAAAGGGCCACGACTGGCCATGTAAAAAAGGGGATAAGGGGATGACAGCCCAAAAGGGATTTAGGGTTTTGTATATAAAGTTGAAAAGTGAATGAGAAGCTCATTCTTGTGTGTGGCCAAAAGTGGCTCTTCTCTTCTTCTTCTTCTTCTTTTTCTTGCTTGCTTGAGCTTGTGCTTGAGGGAGGGAGTGTGAGAGTGTGAGGGAGTGAGTGTGTGAGGGTGAGGGACCAGGGAGGAGAAGCTCCCCATCTTCTCCTCTCTTCTTCTCTTCTCTTCTCTTCTCTTCTCTTGCTCACGGCAATGGAGCTTGGAGCGTGGAGCTTGAGGATGGAGCTTGCTTGAAGCTTGCACTTGGATCGTGGAGCTACTAGAGTGCGCGAGAGAGGAGGTAACTCGATCAGCATGGAGGTAAGTTCACTACACCCGTAGATATGGATGGCATGTCGGCTATGTGAGAGGTAGCCATTAGTGCTCGGCTTGGAACTCTTGAAAAATAAGCGGTTTGTGGGTCTTGGCATTTGAGCAAAAGCTCCCACATTTTGGTTCCATTGCCGGAACCAATGGATTCAAGCCTTGAGCGCTTGTGCACTTTGAATCGAGCATTGGAGTAGGGTTTTTCGCAAACCGGTGCTTGAGGTAGATAGGTAGGAAGTGAGGGAGTTTGAAGAGGTATTAGATCTCCTTAGCAAGTAGGTTTTTGATTTGTTGTTGAATATTAGAGTAGGACCATCCATCTCTATCTCTGGTTTTGATTTTTGTTGCACTAGGTTAAGGTTAGGATAGGAAAAAAGAAGGAAAACAATCGGGTTTTCTGTTGCTGTATAACAGGCTGAAACAGGGTAATAAGGGCACAGATTTAGATTTCTGACTGGAAGAGTATGAGGGACTAACCTCTGAGGTCACACAGGCTAGGATGGGGCAATAAGAGGCCCAGGGAACTAGGAAAGGCCACATTTGACATCCTGCCCTCCGAGAAGAGAGTGAGCTTGAGAGCTAGGGAGAGAGAGAGAGAGAGAGAGAGAGAGAGAGAGAGAGAGAGAGAGAGAGAGAGAGAGAGAGAGAGAGAGAGAGAGAGAGAGAGAGAGAGAGAGAGAGAGAGAGAGAGAGCTACGGGGAGATCGTCGATGTGCTGATCGATTCGAGCATCACACCGTTTTCAGGTATGCCAGCCATTTCCCTTTGTTGCTTTGCATCTAATTAGATGGCACAACACAATTCAGTGAAGTAGACGTCAGCCTAGAGGCATCGTCTGCAACTCGTGGGCTGTCGGCCGCCCATTTGGACCAGTTCATCCAAGTTCCAGAATAGGTTTGCCCTATCTCTGGAGTCGGACTGTCCGACTCCAAAAATCAGATCACCCTTCTGATCCGATACCCAAAATTAGACCAGTCCCAGAATTGGACTAGTCCCAAAATAGAACCACCTTTGTCTGTCGGATCGTCCGATTTTGAAAATTGGACACTTGGACCCTGGAAATCGGACACAAGGAATCGGACCACTCAGAATTGGACACCTGTCAAAATTGGACGTCCGATTCCAAAAATCGCACGTGACCAAAATCGGACCACTGGGCTGATCGGACCAACCCAAAATTGGATGTCCGATTCTGATAATCGGACTCCTGAAAATCGGATATCTGACAATCGGACAAAAAATTGACAAAATCAGACAGGCATCTAGAACACAAAATTTAACGCATCTAAACCCCGAGATTGACCCCAAAGGCTACATAGAGCTAAAGGAATATCACAGATCCATCACTGGGCTGAAATTTAGAGCAAATAGTTCAAAATTTGGCTATAAACGGTCCTCCAAATTGTGCATGGCGTTTACCGTAATGGCCCTACAGGCCGGGGGGGACTACCCCCCCGGACCCCCGCAGAGGGGGCTCTGGCCCCTCCGCACCTCCCCCAAGTAGGTTGGAGAGAAAATGCGCGCCGTGACAGGTCTTCCAAATTAGATCCTAGTGTGGTAATGGCTCTACACGAGCATGGATTCTCACTTGCAAAAGAGCAACCAAAAGCCCATACCCGATAAACAAAGACCCTAGAACATCAATGGGCCAATCTAGCCAACAAGGGCAAAAAGGCCACATTGCAAAAACACATATGTATTGCATACGGACTGCATCTAGTCAAAGCAGAAATCAACAACATCAAGTTGCAACAGCGAGAATGACTAGATATGACAGTCCTGACGATAGATGCTCCTTGAATAGCACTGCACTGACGATCCAAGACATCAGTGGAGAATCCATATATGGTCGCGTAGTTGGGGACTCAAGGGCATTTGTCAGAAGGCTTAAATTTATGAGCCAAGACTCGGAAGACGAAGACATAGTACCACCTGCTTATCTTAGGGTCAAACTCACCGCGAAAAGAGAGCATACTATCGATGCTCTGATTGATGAAGGAGCAAATTTTAATATCTTAACCTATGAATCATGGACCCTACTAGGCCAACCAGAGCTCACACTGACTTATGCAACTCTTAGCCCTTACAGGGGACACCTACAAGCACTCATAGGAAAGTGCAAAATCCTTGCGACAATTGAAATAGAAAGCTTGCCTATCCTATTTCATATTCCTCCAAATAGTGCTAGCTGCGGGAAAGAAACCCTCCTAGGAAGACCCTTCAAAAGGGCAACCAAGTGTGAGGCTGACTATGTGGCACAGAGGATATACCTGACACTACCGAGTGTGAGGATAGTCACAACCTTTAGCAAGGGTGACCTCATCGAGCCTCGAGGGAAAGGCAAAGAGGGTGTTGACATAATAGTCAAGCCTACTAACGAGAGCAAGGACTTGTTGGAAGAGTTGATACAAGCATAGGTCGAACAACGAGAACCAATGAGTGAGGCCATGCCTGAAACAAGAAGGTCAAGAGACAAGGCCAAGGATGGGCTTTGGACTTACAAATATCGTAGAAGACCCCAGAAGAAGCCCAAGCCTTATAAACAAAGGCATCAATGGAGGGTCAGCACAACACCACGATGGATATCCAAAGCGTTGCTACGTGCTCAAGGGTATTACGCAGGTAACCGATGGATTTGGGTGCCAAAACCCCCTGCTAAACCTCCTCTGTCTATTGAAGGCCAGATTGTATCAAGAGCAAAGAAGTGTAGAAGGAGATCTAAACGAAAAACTAAGTCTCGAGTCAAAAACATTGGAGTGACCGAGCCCCTCATGGTCGAAATCAAGAAACCAAACGGGACCAATCAGAGGGTAGATCCTTAGCCTAGCGTGCTTGACAAGTAGATACTAGATGTAATTGTTGAGGATACGCAGAAGCCGATAGTGCCCAAGGAGCCTTTGATTCCCCAAGATGATAGTAGGCATCATAGGCACAACATTGCTCATGGCAAGGTTAAATGCTCAATAAAGTAAATAGCAAAATCATCTAACAGCCACGAGCAAATCTCCCAGCCAGTGTCAAAGCTACTTAAGAGTCCCAAGTCTCCTACACCATCTTCCCCTAAACTGACACAGGAAGCACAACAGTCATCAAGTGCGGCTACTCAATCCCAATCTCTACCTACATCAGAGCTTCCATATGTCCAAAAGGCAAGACACGACACCACCCTTAGCTCTCAACCTAAGGATATGCCTGTGCAATCCACCGTGGCTAGCTCAACTGATACTCGATCTACGCAAGTGAAGGCTCTAAGGGCAAAAAAAGACACGACCACTTCTAATTGACCTACGGACTTGACACCGCAATCCACCAATAGTAGCAAGTCCACTGAACTAGCTGCTACTACTTCCAATTAGGGATCACAGCAGTCACAGCCCTTAGCCATGACAATGCCCCTTGCGGAACGTGTCCTTAGTAGTTTACCTATGGAGGAGGTGCCGCAACCAACTTCATTGATAACTCCAGCACTTCCAAAGCACTTAAAGTCTAGGTTGGGGGAGTTAAACAGAAAGGAAGAGCTAGACTCTCCGAAAAGGAAGGCAGTTGTACCCTCACAACCTAGCGAGGCTATTCAGCAGGCCACGACTATGTCCCATGAGGACACACTAGAGAGAGAGAATGCTGAGGCCCAACCAAGCACATCAACAGTTGACCAAGTCCAAGGTCCTGAGTTGTTGAGAGATGCACCTTCACTAACCAAGAAAAAGAGGAGACAACAATGAAGACAGCAGTAGTCATAGGTGGTTGTGGATCCCAAGAACATTGACACCAAGAGCGCTGGAGAGCTGAGGAATAAAGCATCGAGTCCATCCACCAATGACCCCATTGATGCCTCTCCTAATAGTGGTGAAACCTCAGACACATCTGTGTGCTCTGAAAAATAAAAGCAGTCGTTACCATCAACAGCTACTTGCAACACTCAATCCACCGACAATAGAACTCGCATTGACCAATCAAGAGTGGATACAACGCTGTCACAATAGGGTGACAAATTTATACCAGTCACATCCAAGGAGAACCATGGCGTAATAACGAAGCCTCAGGAGAAACATGGAAACCCCAAGAGCATAAGAAATCCTAGCGTTGGCCAAACCTGCTCATCTAGGCCTCAGCCTCCAGCTATGCTAAAGCCTAGGAAAACTCCTAGAACCTTGCATGAGATAGCAACCGAGCAAGCCCTCGTTGAACATAGAAGTGCCACAGAATGCTTAACTGAGTTGGATGCTAAGCTCAAAGTGTTTGCACGTGTCTATGTCCTGGCAAACATGGGTGCATTCCCTAAAGAACAACTTGAAGAATACTTGCCATTTCCCTTATCTTGGGAAGAGAAAGAACATCTTGACGAGCACTATAACAGGCTCCTGCATGAACGCGTGTGACTCATCTCTGACAAGGAAGCCGACGAACTACGCTTAACTATAACATTCAATGATGTGCTCTGCCAACCAAATCTCTTAGAGATAGAGCAACTAAAGCGACTATCATAGGGTCGAAGTTATTTTGAACAACGTTGATGTGAAAACCGCGTTGTAATGGCCAAACTAGGAGCCCAGATCATGACAGTCTTAGAGGAGCGATTGGTTAAATGGCGGTCTCAAAGAGACTCAACCTATGTGGCACCAACTTCCTTTCGAGTGCTGATAGCCATTTAGGGTATACGAACAATCTGAAGTTCTACAATTGGCTTTTATCCTCGTGAAGTGACATGGATTCATAGATATGTATATAAATAAACAATGACTTTTGTGACCCTGTATAGACACTATCAATACACACAAGCAATAATAGTCAAGCGTAGGGAGAAGAGTTGGGTTCAATAGGCTAAGCTCCTCAGGTCCTCCTCTCACCACACATTTAGAAGTTGTGTGACCATTCCCACCTCCAGGCGGAGGGCATGTGTGAGAGCTTTTGCTCAACCGTCAAGACCCACGAACCGCTTATTGTTTCAAGCGTTCCAAGCAAGCTCTAATGGCTATCTCTCACCTAGCCAACGCGCTGTCGATCCTACGAGTGTAGTGAGCTTACCTTAGTGCCGTTATGAGTTGCCTCCTCTCTCACACACACCGATAGCTCCACGATCCTAGATGATAGCTCAAGAATCCTCAAGCCTCCTCCACCTCCAAGCTCCATCCTCCATAGTCGTGCGCGTAAGAAGAGAGAAGAGAAGAGGAGATGGTGAAGAGCTTCACCCTCTTGATCCCTCACTCTCACACACTCACTCCCTCACACTCTCACACTCCCTCTCTCAAGAGCCACATATAAACTCAGGTGCTTGTGGAAGCTCAAGAATGATGTTCGTCGGAGTAGCTCACTAGATATCATGGGTGGACAAGGGCCTCGAAAGTTGGTGGTTTGGCGCTTTTGGGGTGCCTGAAGAAGAAGGTGCGGTGCTCTACCTAAGGGGAGTGCTTTCCTCAGCGTGTTGGTGCATTGTGCTCGTGCTAGTGGAATGGGAAGGTGGGTCTAGAGCCCGGGTGATGTCTTACACTTGAGGATCCCATTTGTGCCAAGGGGGTGTGGTGCCAATGGATTAGGGTGACAGGTCTAACCATAGGTGAGTGTTACCTCCCTAGGTGTGTCCTACCCTTGATGTGCCTTAAGTGTGACGTGGGGGAGCAAAAAGGGCTAGGGGGTTAGGAGCAGAGCGAGCCAACCGAAGCCACCGGACATGCCTAACTTAAGGACCCCTAGGTGCAGTGATCGTGCTTCTCTTTTCTTCTTTTCTTTTCTTTTCTTTCTTTTTTTCTTTTTTGGATACATTTAGGGGTAGTATTACATCAGGAGTATGACAGCCATGTCTAATTCTCATCATTGGAATGAGGAGGGGAGGGAGGGCGGATGGATTTGCGTAAAAATTGGTGGCTTTGCATGTACCCTTTCAGGTTCATGCGGACGTGGAGAGAGGTGGTGGATAGGAAGGGGTGATTACACCTAGTGAATTGGATGTCGCTCATATCCTCTAAGAGAGCTAGGCAAAAGGAAGGCAGTAGGCTAGCTCTCATCATCAAGCGGGCCATAGCGCAGCTATCAATAGCATTGGGATAAAATTACACGTAGTTATGAAAGCAGGATTGGGACAGGAGGAGAATTCCACGAGGAAGCGCATCATGGAGTCGGTTAGGCTTCCTAAATAAAAAAAGTAGAGCATTCTTGAAGGAGGTGGCATTGGAATTGTAGATGATGGGGAAGTCATGCCTCCCATGGAGGGTGGCGACAAAATCCATGCCTACCCTACGAGGATACGCCATGAATGTGGGGTTGTTCCTCTCGTAGGGTAGGGTGTTGCAAAATGCCATCCAAGCGAGCATGTTGGTATTGCATATTCGCCTTCTCCAGAGGGGTTGGCAGTCGTAGCCCCTTACGGTGTGTGGCACTTCGTACACTTTGTCTTGCCAAAATTTTGCTTCCTCCGTGCCCCACAGAGTGGGGGTCCTTGCCCTGTCATTCAGCCATTTTTGGCCTAGTTGACTGCCAGTCGCGATCACCTCCTCCATTACTTTGATCGGCAGGACCCTTCTCAAGCTGTTAGGCATAAGGAAGCTGAAAGAGAAGGGGTCCTTTTCGATTTCCTGCCGTTCCCAGACCACCAGCTCCGCGTGGAATTGCGTTGGGAGGTCATTGGGGCATGGTGGGAGGGATACGGATGGCCGCACGACTGGCTTGGCCTGAGCTGTCTTCTAGCTTCTTCTACCAATTTTTCTGTCACTCCTTGAGTGTGGCTTGTCTATCCAGGGGCAGGTCGAGTTATTGTTGTTCCTGATCGTGTGGCGAGGGGGGTTGTGGGATTATTTCTTCGTTGGTTCTTCTTATGAAGAATTCAATGTCAATGTCCTCCCCCTGCCGGTCGTCTAGCTGCACCCCTTCCTCAAAGCCAAGTACATCTGCCTCCTAGGGGGTTAGGCCGGCCAGTAGCAGGTAGTTTCGCTATTCTTCTAAGCCCATCCTAACCTCCGCAGGTTGGGGTGGCATCTGTAGCCCCACATGCAGGGATCTACGTGCGATGCTCAGTTTCTTCTACACCACCTCCAACAGCTCCTTTCCCTCTAGTTGGGTTGTGTCCAGTAGCGTGTTGAGGAAGGCCTATTGCTGGGCACTGAAGGCTATCTGGGCGGTGCCCGCATTGCTTTCTGCCAAGATTTTTTCTTTCTCCACCAAGGCAAGGCACCGCGCCAGTGTCTTCACCCGTTTCTCGTTCTGTGTGGCCCATTTCTCGACCCTTTTGCTCATTCCTTCCATGCTCTCCCCCTGCTTCTGTGCTAGGGTTACGAGCTTCTGCTCCTGGGCTTTGAGCTCTTTGCTCATGTCTTGCTCTTTCTTCCCGAGGTGTAGTTGATCGGTCATGGACTCGATCTCTTTTCATTGTTGCTCCCTCTCTTGTCTTCTCTCCTCTTCTTTGGCATTCAGTTCCTCCATCATTTGCTCAATGGTGGCAGTTTTTGACTCCAGTTCCTTATATTGCATCAGGAGGAGCTTGTATTCCCATTGCATCTGCACAAGTTCTTGATTCTCGTCCTCCAACCACTGTTTGTAGCTTTCTTCCCTGTCCTCTTTTTCTTTCAATTCTTGCTTGAGTTCAAATATTTGGTATTGTTGCATGGCAATGAAGCGGGTTTTCTCCTCGTAACTGAATGGTGGCGTCATTGTTGCGTGGGTGGGGGTGGTTGAGGCCTCCATACGTAGATGCTTTTGGTCCTGCCTTGATTCTGCATCTGCGGCTGGCCTTTTTGGTCCCGTGGTCATAGTTTTCGTGCTCTTCCCTTGGGCCATTTCTTTACTGATGAAGTATTGCATCTGGGCCACCAGGTTGGACACTTCCAAGCTGATGGGGATGCTAGGGGTGAGCATAGTGGGTTCAGCGGGGGGTGCCATGAGGGTGGGGATAGGATGGAGGAGTGCTTTGCCTTTTCCTTCCAGAACTGTGGGGGGTGCGGGTTGTGGTGCTTGCATGCTGGAGCTAGGCCCTTCTTCCCTCGGTTGGTTCCAGGCTTCTAGATCATCCGCCCTGCATTGCTGCTCGATGGACTGGCATGTAGCCTCGGCCAAGTCCTTCTCCTCCTTTCTTCTTAACTCCTCTTTCTCCTCTATGACTCTTCTTTTCCTTTCCTTTTCGGCCTTTTTGTATTCTTCCTCTAGTTTCTCTTTTTCCTCCCGCTCTTCTCTTCTTCTCCTTTCAGCCTCTTGCTTTGACACCTTTTTAGCCTACCTGATTTGCTCTGTTGTTTCTTCTTCTTCCTGTTTCCTCTTCCTTTCTCTCTCCTCGGCCTCCCTGAGGGATTGTCTTTTCGCTTTCTCCAAGTCTTCCTTCTCCTTCCTACGACCTTCATCCTACTTCTCTTTCTTTTGCGCTGCCTTTTTCTTGGTCTCCTTGACCTGCTTTTTGCTTTTTTATTCTTCCCCTTCTTCCTCGGTCTCAGTCCTATCACTGGACCTCTCCTGGTATTGATGAGGAGGTGATCTGTCGGGTGTTTCCCCTCCCCCTCTTCTGCCTCCTTCGCTTCCTTCACGGCCTCTTGGATAAGCGCAGTTAAGATGCTCCCGTAGGCGATGAACGAGGCTTTGAGGAGGCCCTCTTTCTTTCTGCGGCCTTCGACATTGGGGATTCTCCTCCTACGGGCATGATTCCTAAGACTAGCGCTCGAGATGCCTGGTCGATGGTCTTGTGCACGTAGCCGTTCCAGTCGACTTTGTGCAGGGTATGGGCTGCCACATTCTCCAATATCGGTACGCTGATCCGGTGCATCAATGCGTTGTAGTGCTGGCTAGAAAAGAGCGCATGTATGAGTTTCTCCTGTAACCTGGTCTCTGCATTGGGGATGTCCTGGATACTGATGCTGTCGTTTGTCAGCACGTCCTCCTTTCTCATCCCCAGCATGGCGTAAATATCCCTCTTCTACTTCTTTTCCACCTTTGGTTCCAGTCCCAGTGCCTTCTCCACCAAGGCCGAACCAATACTTGCTTAGCATTCTGTCCTCTCCCCACTATGACGGTGCCGCATTCACAGTCGGGGTCGTAGGACTTGAGAAATTCCACACAGCTCGTGTGGTTGGGTTCTTGTGCGAAACTTTTCAGGTACTTCTTGAAGTTGCAGCTTTCCACGACTCTCCTGGCCGCCTCTTCCTTGGCCACTAATTCTTCTAAATTGTGAATAGTTCAGAATTTCAATTTATTGTAGGCGCGGCTCTCCAAGGTGATGTTGTACCACATTCTCTCCTCTTCCGTGAATGGGAGTCGGTGGGCTCGGTCTTGATGCGACATTTTTTGTTCCTATCATAAACACTAATTTTCATTAGTGCTTGCGACATAATAATTTGCTGAAAAAGAAAAACTCTATGCTTTTGAATGAATTCATTAAGATCTAATGCAGATTTCCCTTTTCAGACTTTGACTTTTTGCCCTTTACTTCAAAGTTTCCATGCCCTTTTCCTACCCCATCTGTTTTTTATAATATATGGCTATGTGTTTGACTGACTTTGCTTTGATTTACTGATTCTGATTTGATTCACCTTACCCCTTGATTTACTGATTCTGATTTGATTGACCTTACCCCCTCCCCTTCTAGCTTGAGAAGGATCCTTCCTAGGATTTAGGGTCAGAAGGTTAAGGGCTTTCGGCATGGAGGTGTAGGGGTTACTTGTGAAGGAGCCAAGTATAGAAATTGGGATTGTATTCCAATTGGGCTTCGTGGTCTAGATCACAGGGCTTAATCCCCACTTGGGTGATGTATGTGAGAACATCTGTTAGGAAGTCACCAGAGTTGACTGGACTAGCAATGTGTAACTCTTCCTCGATCAACAAGCAGTCGAGGTAGGGGTGCCCTTTGATGTGTTCTTCTATCGGACGGCCCCAAAGAGTGGTTAACACTCGATATGAGGTTGGCACGACATATGTGGGGTCGTACTCTACTGTTTTGATAGTGGCGCTGCTCAGTGTTGGTCATTATTCGACATCCTTCAACTTCCCATTGCAACCTAAGAGCATACCAATGCCTTAAGAACTGGGATTTCATCTCAGCAAGTCTTGACAGCTCTGCCACTTCTTGGTCAGTGATGGAAAAAGTGGTTCGTTGATCATATGATGTGATGAGGCATTGTTTGATTGCTTGCTCTTTGGAGATCTCAGTGCTAAGCAACTTAGCAGTGGAGGTAGCGGCTTTTGCAAATGCAAATTTAAATGTTTCCCAAGATCAAGGCATCATGAAGATGTAATGGAACAACCAATGTGCTCTTTGTGTTGCGATCCTCCTCTTCAATTCCAAAATCTATGCTCAACTCCAATCTCATTACCTCTTCCCAATCATCGCCTAAGAGTATTTTATTATGTTGCCTTCAAGATCTTTCTTCTCTCTCTAGCCCTTGATGTTTTCACCGGCCCCTTGGATGGGATAAATTAAAAAAAATTCCAATTTCCTAGTCTTTTTCCAATGTTGAGAGAGTACTTGCCCCTTAGGCTTCATTCTTCCCACACTCTCCATCCTCTCTTTGGTAGACTATGGCCTCCCCCCTTTCTTTTCTTGAGAAAGCATGAAGTTGTATGAAAGAAAAAAGGAAAGGTTTACAAGATGCCCCTACAGTAGGATTCCACCCTTTAACTTTTGATAGCCAAGCATAATGGTTTTAGTATAGAAATTTTAGCAAGTGCTACTAAGTATTAGATACATGATTGGGGGGATTAGATTAAGACAAAGCTCAGGCACGTAATGTTTCCAGAATTTCTTGATCTATCCCACATGTTTCACTTTGGCATGCCCGTTTGGGGCATATGTCTTTGAAGGGAATGAAAATGTTATCTGGTTTGCAATATCTTCCGCCTTTGGACTATGCACGTTTTGATCATGTGATCATTGTCTTTATGGTAAGCAGAATAGGTCTACGCATAAGAAATCGGGTAGGCCATGCATGAGTGAGCCCTTGGCTTTGGTGCATTCAGATGTTTGTGGGCCCATGTCGTGTATGTCTATGGGTGGCGCGAAGTACTTTGTTACCTTCATTGATGATTTTTCTAGGAAAGTGTGGGCTTATCCCATAAAGCAAAAGTCCGATGTCTTGGCAGTCTTTCAGCGTTGGCTTGCTCTTGTTGAGAACCAGACTGGGTATAGGCTGAAATGCCTTAGGACTGACAATGGGGGAGAATATGTCTCACATGCTTTTGAGCAGTTTTGTGATGACAGGGGTATTAAGCGTCAGTTGGCCCCTTACACCCCCGCCCAGAATGGTTTGGCTGAGCGCATGAACAGGACTATTCAGGAGCGTGTCCGCTCTATGCTTAGCCATGCAGGCCTACCACAGAGCTTTTGTGCTGAGGCAGTTAGTACGGCAGTGCATGTCATAAACAGATCGCCTTCTAGTGGATTGGATTTCCAGGTTGCAGAGGAAGTTTGGGCTGGTAAGCCACCCTCTTATGCGCATCTCCGTGTCTTTGGATGTGAGGCATTCTACCATGTGCCCAAGGAAAAGAGGAGTAAGTTGGATCCAAAGAGCATTAAATGCATCTTTCTTGGTTATGGTAATTCAGGAGAGATGGGATATCGCCTATGGGATCCGCAGGCACGGAAAATAGTACGCAGCCATGATGTAGTCTTCCATGAAGACAAGATGCACAGGCAGCCTGAGAAAGTGGTTGAGATCCGCAGAGTGATCTTTTAGGAGGAGCCTAGAGCTCCTACACAGCCAGTTAGACAGCCTACAACTGCAGCAGATGCTCATGGTCAGGGTGTTGGACAGGCAGCTGGGCAGGCAGCAGAGCCTGCAGTGAGACGATCTGCTAGAGACTGACGTCCACCTGATAGATTTCAGCCCTCTATGCATTATATTTTGGTTACAGATGCAAGAGAGCCTTTCACTTATGATGAGGCTATGCACAGGGGTGACAGTCACTCCTGGGAGAGGGCTATGCAGTCTGAGATCGACTCCTTGCATAAGAATGAGACTTGGGATTTGGTTGCCTTGCCTAAGGGCAAGAAGGCTTTGCCATGCAAGTGGGTGTACAAGCTGAAAAGTACCCCTGGACACCCCAAGCCGGCATACAAGGCAAAATTGGTAGCAAAGGGTTTTAAGCAGGAGCATGGTGTAGACTTTGATTAGGTCTTTTCTCTGTGGTTAAGATGACCACCCTACGCTTGGTCTTGGCTTTGGTTGCTCAGTTTGACTTAGATCTATATCAGATGGATGTCAAGACGGCTTTCTTACATGGAGACTTGCATGATGAGATCTATATGGAGCAGCCTAAGGGCTTTGTAGAACCTGGCAGGGAGCACCTAGTGTGCAAGTTGAAGAAAAGTCTTTATGGCTTGAAGCAGGCACCTAGGGAATGGTATCATAAGTTTGATGCCTTTATGTAGTCACACAGGGCTACAGCAGGAGTGCTATGGATCCGTGTCTTTACACGAAGAAAGCCCGTGATGGTTCATTGCTTATTTTGGTACTCTATGTGGATGATATGCTGATAGTAGGGAAAGCTCATGATGAGCTAGATGCTCTTAAATCTTAGCTGAAGAAGAGCTTTGAGATGAAGGATTTGGGACAAGCCTCTCACATACTTGGTATGCGCATTAGACGCGACAGGCGTCAGGGACTCCTCTACTTGTCACAGATGGAGTATATTCATAAAGTCCTTGAGCGCTTCCGCATGCAGGACGTAAAGCCTATTGGCTATCCATTGCCTTCTTATGTGAAGGTATCACAGGCCGATTGTCTGCAGACAGATGAGCAGAGGGCCGAGATGGCCTAGATCCCTTATGCTTCAGCCGTGGGCAGTTTGATGTATGCCATGAAAGCCACTCGTCCAGATATTGCCTTTGTAGTTGGTGTTGTGGCACGCTATATGGCTACACCTGGTAGGAAACATTGGGATGCCGTGAAGGGTATCATGAGGTACCTGAAGGGCACAATAGATATGTGTATTTGCTATGGTAGCCAGGATACAGGGGTCGTGGGGTACACTGACTCCGATTATGCAGGACATGCAGATAGTAGGAAGTCCACTCCTGGCTATGTATTCACCAATGCTGGAGGTGCTGTCTCTTGGATGTCCAAGGTTCAGAAGTGTACGGCTTTGTCTACCACTGAGGCCGAGTATGTTGCAGCCACTGAGGCTTACAAGGAGGCCATATGGCTAGGCCGTCTAGTTGTTGCTGACCTTGGGATTGATGCTATACCTACACTGCATTCAGATTCTATGAGTGCCATTCAGTTGGCTAAGAATCCGGTCTTCCATGTGAAGAAAAAACACATTGAGGTGAGGTATCACTTCATACGCGGTGTCATGGAGGACAAGTCTGTTGACCTTGTCAAGATCTCCACTGACGAGAATCCTGCAGATCTGCTCACGAAAAGCCTCACTACTGAGCGCTTTGCCTTCCTCAGGAGATTGATGGGCGTTGGATGAGATGTTGCCTTTCCTCATCCCTTGTACCTATGTACAGTTGTACTGTCTTTTTCTTTTCTTTCTCTCTCACTAGGCAGATTCGCCTTTAAGTGGGAGGTTGTTGGGGTAAAGGCGTCTCCGTCGTGCCGTCCCGTGTATTACTACACTGACAGTACCCGCCACTGTACATTGCAAGTGGCGGGCGCCCGTCACGTCACTTTATTCTTTACATTCATTTTTTAGTGACTAGTAAATAAAGGAAGGCCCGGTCACACATTGTGACTATTGGAGTTCCCATTTCTTGTCTCTCTCTTTCTTGCTCTTGCTCTCTCGCCATAGCTCGCGTGCAAGCTTAGATCTTTCTCACCTTTCAAAGCATGTGCTCGGTGTATGGCAACTGATAGTTGTCCCTCTTGGTAGCAGCGTTCACCTTCTTGTAATTGATGCACACTCGGATTTTTCCATTCTTCTTCATCACGATGACTATGGGCGATACCCAGTCTGTGTGCTCAATTTCGTAGATGAATCCCGCTCTCATCAGCTTATCAATCTCTTCCTTGATAGCATGAGTGTGTTTTGGATTCATAGGGTACGGTCGCTCTGCTGATCGGCATTGCGTCTGGCGTCATGGGTATGTTGTGAGTCATGACACTCGGATCTACCCCCTTCAGCTCTTCTAAGGACCAAGCGAACATGTCTATGTACTCTCGCAAGAGAGCGACGAGACTCATTTCTTCTTCATCAGTCAAGTCATTGGCAATGAAGACTGGTCAGGGTTTTTCCCCTTCTTGGGCTAGGTCCACCTCTTTGACCTTGGCTGGTCCCTCGATTGGTTTGCTTGTCTGCGCTTGACATTTGGTAGTAACAGAACTACCACCCTATCCTTTTTTGAATTTTGTAAATCGTTTAGGGAGGTCCTATGGTTTTCGCTATTCTTCCGTTCGAGTATCCCTGGGTTGTTTTGCCTTTTCCTGCCTTAATCGTTTGTGCCTCAGGTGGACAGGTAGGTCCCCCTTGGTATGTCTGGTTGTGGGAGGCCTAGGGATTTCTAGATCACTATCTGAACTAACCTCCGATTCAAAGTCAAACCCTCTATCTTCGCTAGAAGAGGTGGTCTCCCCTGGTGGGCGCAGTTCAGATGGTGATTTAGTCCTAAACACTGATGTCATTTCTGGCTGGGCTAGTCCTGCTTGCTCAAGGTCTATGGCTCCTACATGTTCCAACTAGGCGTGATCACATTCCACATGCATGACTCCTCGCTCCATCCTAAAGATACTCTTTTTCTGCGGCCTGGAGTCTGCTCGTATTTGCTCTATTTCTTGTCCTTCAATGTCGTATTCCACGGTATCTACCTCACCCTCACTTTCATCACTGAAGGATTGGCAATCTTTGTATTCATAGTTAGAATTCTCTTCATCAGAATGCTCGTCATCTCCTAGGGCTTGGTATATCTCTGGTCATTGGTCAGGAACCAGGGCCCAGTTATACATGAGGTTTAAGTCATGCACTCTGGTCCATTGCCACTTGGATTCATCTAAGAGATCCTGGAGTGGTTTGAAATTTGTAGCTGGATTGCCAGCTAGCTTGTCCGTTAGGTATTCCAGTATCTCCTAGAGTTCCCTTTTGTTGGTTGGGACTTGGGAGTTGATGGGCTTCGGTTTCCCACGAAGGCTTCCTATCATCATGAAGACTGGTACGGAGGGTGTGTCGTTAGCCTTGCCGATTGTTTTGATGGCTTGCTTATACGCCTCGTGATCAGAGAATGGAAGGTCAATTGTAGCAAAGACATGCATCCAATCCCACTCGTCCTATGGGCATGGGATATACTTGGTCAAGGGCCCATAGGACTTCTTGACCTGAGCATTACCCTTGAGCATAGCAGAGATGACATCTAAGTTGACTGGTGAGGTCTTCCAGGTGTCCATCTCTACTCTCATGGTGTCCGTCCTATTGCCAAGGAAGATCAAGCTATTATCCCAATCTTCGATGACTCTAGCGTTGCGCATCCAAGGTCGGCCTAATAGGATGTCGTAGTCCACTCCCTTCATGACTATAAAGTCAACGGAGAACTCGACACCTACGATCTTCACTGGCCAATTCTTAAGCACCCCGAATGGCTTGACTCTCATACCATTTGTTAGTGTGACATTAAACCTAGTAGTCTCAACAGGTGGGTTTCCCCAAGTCTGAATCATTGCGTGGCTAAGCACACTAACCCCAGCCCCCGTGTCCACGATTCCCTTCCTCGTTGTATCGCCTAGGGCTAAAACCGATAAGACCGCATGCATCTCGGAACCTTCCCAGAAGGCATTGATGTGCAAGGATTTAGGCATAGAGTACAGTGTCAAACTTGGTATTTGCATCTCTGCATCATGGTCATGAGGGTCTACCATGACCTACTCTTGTGACCCTTCAACCCACTGCTTAAGATCTTGCCATAGGGTGGGGTACTACCTAAGCAGCTCCCCCAGGCTAAGTGTTATAGGGGTAGTCACCAACGTGGTCAGGAGATCGTTGGGTATTCATCTCTCCCCTAACCTGGATTGTCCTGACTAGTGGCCGTGACTGAATTGCGACCCTGTAGTAGCACCGAGGCTTAGCCTTAGCGACCCCGCTTGTAGTGCGATTGCTTCTCTTGACTTTGGTTGTGGAGGCGAGGTTGGCGTACTTATGCTGGAGAGATCATCGATCCCGTCCTCCATGATGGGCTCAACGTCTTTTAGATGCTCTTGGGCTTCTTTCACCCATTCCTTCACCTTTTCTATGGCATCTAATTGTCGCTTCAGATGTGGGTATTCCCCTACCTTAGCGCTTCCCTTTTCGCCGTCTTAGGGGCTGACGTCTCTACCTCTGCATCAGAGACCTTCTTTCTAGCAGGTAGAGTTGTAGCACTCTCCATTTTTAGTGCGATTTTAGCTTTCGACTTCTTCCTCCTCCGTCTATGGCTCTTCTTCCCTATTGAGGCTGCATCGAGATTGCTGCCGGCCTGCTTCATTTGGGCATGGGTCATGACGTGCAATGGGATAGGCGTGGCCTCCCCATCGTGGTTCTTGACACCAAACAGCCCCAATGGGACAAATGGCTCATTGGCTAAGCTAGACGATGGCTTTCGCCTTGGGCAATCGATGAAGAGATGGGCGATTCCGCACTCAGCACACCTTTGGTCAGCCTTGTCTCTATTTTGCTGCTCCCTTTCAAGGCAGCGTGATGAGACATGACCTGGGTGGCCACAAGTCCAACAGGTGATTGGATCCTGCATCTGCCCTCCTAGGCCTTTACCTCGTCCTCTTCCTAACGCCATCACCGGTACGGGGTGATAATTCATGAGGACAGCGTTGCCCTTATCGTCATGCGAGACGTAAGGGTATATGTAAGCTTCTTCCTCGTTTGGTTCTTCCACATAGTGGACAGGAGCGTCACTCGGTGGATGGGTTACGTAAGGACCAGGCGGTCTAGGAATGCCTGTAGGATTTATTTCCATCCTAGGAACAACCGGCTTAATGTCGTTAGGCACAGGGAGGGCCAATGGGGCTCCCCTTTTGAAAAATGGCTGCGGCCTGTTCGCTAGGTAAGGCTGGTCATATGGTTGTGAGTATGGAAGTCTTCTTGGAAACCTACAATGCGCGACATCATGACCGAACCTACCGCAGTTAGTGCAAGGTCTTGACCTAGGGTCTTGACACGTTCCTAGGGAAGCTCCAACAATGTTAGATGGAGCCCTATAAGGTTCTTGCTGTCAACCCTAATAGCTCTCTCCAAGTGTAGGTTGTCGATGCCTTTGATGATCCCTTCTTGAGATTAATGGTTACTGCTTGAAGAAGTATTTCTCTCCCTAGGAATCTTGACAATCACAAACGGCATTCCCTCTCCCCCTTGGGCATCGCTCTTTACTACTTCTCATGTTGTTGCTGATATCAATCATCTTCATCCTGAGATGAGGTGGCAACGTTCTTTTGGCCCCTTACCTCCATCCCTTGTCCCTATTCTATTACCTTTCTTTTCAATCCAATAGATGTAGCATGGATGGTTATGATAAATGGAGTTTTGCCATTTACCTAAATAAAGAAAAAACATATAGGTCATGAGAGAAAAGGACTTTGGTCCCTATCAAGTTGACCTGCTCTTTGGAAAAAGGTGAAAGCACCTTCAAGAGAAAAAAAATAAAAAAGAAAATTTAAAAATTTTATGGGAGAAAAGGAAAAAATTCCTTGTCATAATAGGCCTCGCTCCAAGAAAAGATGGCAAACACCCTTAGACAGGAAGCTGGTTGTGGAAAAGATGGCGACACCTCATAGTTTAGAATAGCTGACTTCTCACTTGAAATCCCTAGGATGCAGTCCGGAAGCCACCTCCCTTGGTGTGATGTGTCCTGTGCTCCGACAATTGCATCTGACCCCTACAATAGGATGACCTCTCCTACATGCAATTCAAGTTCCTAATCTATTGGCTATGTCTCTGGATATGCCTCTTCATTACCGACACAATTTGACATCATCGACAAGACAAAGACGCTCTTCATCGACAATTTCTAAGTGATGTGAGCTTTTATCCTAGTTGGATGGGGATATAAGTATGGGCTTCCCTCTCTATCTATCAACAGAGCGTGAGACAGAGGGGGGACCAAGCATGACTGGTTTTCCCTTCAATCAAATCTAACAGGTGAGGATTGAGGGATGTTACGACATGGCAACAGGTACATTTTTATTTCCCTATGCACACATAGGACTGGCCTCTACCATCATCCCAAGACATGTCACTCGTCTCTATGCACTACACTACAAGGCTCCTTGGCTTGCCTTCTCGCACTTATAATGCTAAATGGATTGGGACGCACTGATGCACTATCAATTGTGCACACTGGTATCCTCCCTCTACACCATTCTTCTTGCTAATTTCTCAACCAAGTGTGAGATAGGGGTTCTCTTCCTTCCTTTTTGAGTGACACCATCCTTGGGGCAAGAGACTAATCTATAATTCTCACATGAGTTCTTATTGAGCTGAGTGATGTATTCTTTATCATCGATCACTTAGCAACTCTTCATAAATAACTCTTCCTTCTTGGGTACTATTGCATGGTCCCTGCCATGTTGGATGCATGTTGTGGCGAGCTGTGGTACCTCCTTCAGATGACTCTGACACTTAATGCATCAATGACAGGGTCCACCTCAATTATTTGAACAATGGGCCAAGTGTTTCTAACCCTACCTCTTGTATTTATATATATATGTCATATCTTAAGCGTGATACACAAGGGTTCAACTCATGGTCAAGTGCTAGGTCCCAGTTGATTCATCAAACTAGTCCATGGATTAAGGTTTTCCAAGTGTAGGGATGCATCCCTACGAGTCTCGTCTACTTACACTCATGAACACGCTACTATATGATCTTTAAACAATGTAATGTCTTCTCTTCCATGTGAATATGTCTTTTTTACACTAAAACTGCAGTTTGATCTTATAGCCCTGATCTTCCCCTTTTTTCCCATATTTTTCCCTTTTATATACTGTATTTCCAACGCATGTCTTGGCCATTATTCGTCTTTGTGTGTTCATGAGTTTTTTAAAACGTGTTTTTTACTATTTTTCCATGTAAACATACTTTCTTCTTGTCAGAATGATGTGTTACTTGGATAGCCTTAAGCAATGCATCCAACTAACCATTTTTCCTTTTGTATGTCCTTTGTTCCAACATAGGTATTTCGTGTTATTAATTTTTTATTGTGTTTTCATACGTATTTTTGATGTTTTTTCCATGTGAACAGGTCCTCTTGCCACTAGAACCACATTTGGACATGAGAACCCTATTAAACACCGCTATCTTAACACTTTTTCTTTTCATTGCACTTTTTTTTACTACCGTATCTTCTCGAATTAATTTTTGTTTCGCTTTTCTTGTGAATTTTTACCATTTTTCCATATGAGCGCCCTTGTTTCTCATCGGACTCGTCCTTTGATTTGATAGCCATGTCCATTTTCTTAAATGATATATTTTTTCTTTTTATTTCACTTCATTCTGGCTAACAGATTTTTCGTTATTAATTGTTTATCATAATTTTTGGTGCATTTTTTACAAATTTTTCATGGAAAGGTTTGTTTTTCATATTGGACATAATGTTCATGCTGTTTATCTTGTTTCCTCAATCATCCTGCCAACTTTTCCTTTTTATTACATGTTAATCTAATGCCCAGATCTTTTTGCAATAATTTTTCTATGAATGTTTGATCTTGTTGCCCCTACATGTCCATGCAAATATTTTATTTTTTCCTTGAAATGTGTGCCATCGGGTTCTAAAGTATCACACTCAACTTGCCTATGCTCCTCTCTCTTCCATCCAAGCCTGACATCACAACTTTTTTTACCCTACCCCACGCTTGTGCACGGGACGGGTGGGGGAGTTTTCCAATTTTATAATTTTATAATTTAAAAAATAAAATGCCCTAACTACCCCCTAATAGATTCTCCTTCTCTCTCTTCTTCTTCTTCTTCTTCTTCTCTCTCCTCTCACCTCTTTCTCTGCCCCTGTCTCTGCTTCTTCTCATTCTCCCCCCTTCCTCCATGCTCCCCCTCTACCCTTCACTCCCTCCCTTTACTCACCCTCCTTCCTCCCTACTTTATTCCTGCCCCTCTCCTTTCGTCTCTCACTCTTCCATCCTTCTCCCATCTCAACATTGTCTGTGCTCTGTCTGCCCTGCCCATTGGCAACCTTGCCCACCGCTTCTTTGCCCTCCTCTACCATCGTCTTCCATGACACCTACCCAGCCTCCTCTACTCGTGCTACCTACCAACCCCTACTTGCCACCCCACCCTATCGTCTCCTCCTTCTCTTCTCTCCTTACTCCTCCCCCCCCCCCCCCCCCCCCAACACCTCCTAGCTCCTCCTTCTCCTCTCCCACCCCTTCCCAAACCACCATTCCCACCCATCCCATCCTCGGTCACCCCCCCACTCCTAAAACACACACACATGTAGACCCTTCCTTCTACACCATGTTTCCCCCTCCCACGTAGAAACCTCAAGTGTGTTTTCAAACCAGCCCCTCTTAGGCCATGTTTCTGCATTGACCTACTTTTTGCATGTTTTCGGCTAGCTATGGTTTGTGTGTGGATCTTTACGTACATGCATATGGAGTTTTCTAGGTGCTATTCTCATGTGTGACGACGTGCGTGTTCTTCTTGTAATTAATATACATGTCTTTTGAATATTACTAAGATATTAGCTAAAGATTCTTTTAAGAAAACCCTTAATAAATTGCCCAAAAAAAAAAAACATTCCACACAAAGCTAACAATTTTGGAATATTTGATTCTCATAAAAAATTATCCAAAAATAAAAAATATAAATAAAATCAATCAAAAAGTTAGAAATGTTCTAAAATTCATACAAATGTAAAAACATAGGCAAAAATTTATCGAGAAAAATTGGAACACTTCATGACATATCATTTTCACATTTTGAGTTGATATATTTGGAATAAACAAACAATGTTTTTTTTATAAATAACAAACCAAACACATAACTGTACATGTCCTAATATTATTTATGTAGCACAAAACACACATACAAACCAAGTTGATTCATCACACCCCAAAATCCCTTTGCTCCATGGTTTTATTTGTTTTTTTAAGTTAAAAAATTTAAAATTCAATAAATTGGAAAAAAATCCATAAAACTCCAAAATAAATCATGACAAATACGTGTTCTATTTTGTTTCTCCTTACACTATCAAATTTTAGCTTGGCTAAATTGCATTTTGGGATTGCTTCGTAGTTGCGGTTTCCTCTCCATCAATTTATTTTTGTGTGCTCATTCAGATTAGGGTGCATTGACACACCTTGCAGATATCAAATTTTTAACTTTCTTTTTGGTGCACCACAAACTACATTTAATTACTAAAATAAACCCATTGATCACCTTTTTTATGCACATCCACGTTCAACACACACCATTTAAATAAAATAAAATAAACCCTCCATTCACATTACACGCGCTTCATGTGCTAAACATGCACATTGTAATTTATAATAAAATGAACTAGCCATCACTCATGCACGTGCTAGCAAAAAAGTTCTTCATACATAATAATCTCTAAAAATGAATATGCATTTAGAGACCACCTCAGAATCGAGTTCAAAGTACAGGGTTCATTCAATACACCATGAATACGTAATAATTTTTCTTAATGGATAAAAGAAACTGTTGTTTTATTTCTTGAGGCTGATCACCTAATAAAACAATTTACCCATTGACAATAATTTCTTAAAATTTACATGCCATTAAATATAAATATATCTACACTGCACATCTATTACCTCATTAATGAAAGTCTTATGTGGGTATGAGGGTGACATGGTCTCTTAATCAGGCCCTCTTGTCACGTGGAGTCCTCTTGGTCTTGGTTCTATAGTGTTAGTGTGGTGAAGTTTGCTATGCTTCTCATATATTAATGGTCACATTGATGTAGTTTGGGGCATGATGTGTATATATTTTTTATTTTCTTGCTTGATACGGGGATCAAGGTGCCTGTATTTTTGCATCTCATGAGGCTATTGGTCACATGCGCAGGTAGTTCATGCCAAATTTTGTCTTGGATGTGGTTTGTTTAGGGTGGTTTCTTCCCTGTTGTGTACGAGCTAATACTCTACCAAAATCTTATATTTTTTTTGTTCTGTTGTTTTGCATGCCTCCTTTGTGTCTATCTATGTGGTGTGTGTTTCATTCTCATCTGAATGGCACCTCAAACTTCTCCCCAAGTCCAATATATTCCTTTGGTGAGTTCGTGACTATTCTCAAATGTTGGAATATGATCTTATTACTAAGGCTGGCCTATTCCATTTTGTAGCTCTCTCATTGCTACTCATTCTCAATGATCCTATCTTGTGTGATTGGTTCTTAACCTCTTATAGTAAGAAGTTTGGTTTTGTCCATGGTACCAATGTCCTAATGACACCTTGTGGCTTGGGAAAGGCTTTCTCTCTTCCCTATTGTGGGGAGACCTTTCCAATAGCCCTCCAGCTCTTTTCTAATGTGGATATTATGAAGCTCCCACAGAGACAATGGACTAAGGACTTATAGGCTGCTAAACGGGTCATCACTATATTCGGTGTTTGCGTTTCCATGATCTTTGATCCCTTTTGGAAACAACTATGTTAGTTCCTTTAGAGGATAGGTTCATGCCTGCCAAGACTCCATCTAATTATATATCTAAGGAATTATTCACTACTCCTGGAATGGTGCTCAAGGGCATGACCATTGATTGGAGTTCTTATTTGCTTGCTAAAATGGATCAACACTTTATTAGAGTCACTAGGGGTAATGTGACAAATGTCACTTATGGTTCTTACTTATATGTTTTCTTGACATACTCTGCCATTGCAAAGGAGATTCCACCACCTCTTGAAGATCCACCACTGGTTCTCACTCCTCCTCTTGAAGATTCTGAACTTATCCTTGAAGATCAAGACTCCCCTAGGAGACCCAAGAGCTTAATTGTTGCCCAGATAGTAGAGTTACAATCAATAAAGTGTGTAATTGAGCATCAAAATACCAAGCTTGAGAAGTTAAAAGAACAATTGTCTTGATCACACTCCATTTCTCCAAGTCCTAATGTACCATCACAGTACCTTCTTTATCATCTATGGACTTGGTTGGTCTTCAATATAATACAGCCTTGTTTTTCTTATTCCAAGATAAGGTGGAAAGGCTTCAATCTAGAATGGACCTGTTATGGTCGTGTTTTGAGAAATTTATGGGATACATCTTGCCACATCATTCTTTCTTTGTGCACTATCAACAACAAAAGCTATCCTTTTATATGAAGTTGTCCACTATGGGTTTTAATCTTCTAGAGGATGGATGGAGTGGTGCTTGGTTCTCAAATCTCCTAACACAGGTTGTCCGAATGGTCTTTGTGGATTAAGTTCTACTTGACACCGTTTTGATGTCTTATATGTATTTTAGAGGTGATCTTTTGATTCCAGATGATGAGGATTTGTCTTGGCATATGGGGGATGTTATTTTGCAAGCTGTTCTTTGTGTTTGACATTTGAAGTTGCAAATGGATGAGATTTTTCAAGCCTATTCTTCCAAATTGGCAGCATGTCTTGAAGTTTCTTAGCATCCAATGATAGATTATATTGTATTGAATGAGTGACAACAAAAATCCCCTGCACATTTAGAAAATGCTAACCAACTAAGGGAGGATCTTTTAGTCCATGTTCTAAACAATCCCCTTTTGGCACATCCTTCTTTAAAGCTTACAATCACTGATCCATTCTAGGTCCATCACTGCCTTTCCTCTTTTATTATCAACACATGGTCCATAGATTTGAATCTTAATTATCCATACTTCAATCGAATCCCCATGTCATTTCTCCTCTTCTTTTCCAACCGCAAGGTACTTCCCAAATTTCTATTTTTACTCATTGCCCATTCATTGTGGATTTCATTTTCTCTCCTGATCCTCCTTGTCCTCCGCCATCTACCACACTTCTTTCTACTTTTCTAGCATATTTATTAACTCATGTCTTATCCGATTTAATTAAATTACCTAAGTCTCCATCTTTAACCCTTTCTTCTTTTGACGATTTCACCTATCCCTCACTTCATCCCTTGATGTTTGTTCCTCTTCCTCCATCCATATCTTTTATCCCTAGTCCCCCTTAATTGGTTAGTAGAAACTCTAGTTTTGATTTGTAGATAACTAGATGCAAAGGGTGGACTCAAATTGACTCATTGACAAGTCCTCAGATTAATTGGCCTATAATTCCAAGGGATTGCCACACTCCTATACAAGCTTATCAAAATTATTTGCAATTTTCCTAGATCTATCATCAACTCTAGTTATTAACAACTTTGGTTTTGATTTGCAAATACCTAGATGCAGAGGGTGGAGACGAATTGACTCATTGATAGGTCCTCAGATTAATTAGCCTATAATTCCAGGGGATTGGCACACTCATATACAAGCTTATCAGAATTATTTGCAATTTGCCTAGATCTATCATCAATGTGTTGATCCTTCAGTTAGCTTGGCTACTCATTTTGCTTGGTACTTAGCATTATCCTATATGGTTGAAAGCCATCGAATCATGTAAGAATAGATCATAGTACAAAGAAAATAAATCTTGTGAAATAAGTCATTCTCATAATGATCACAAGCCAATACCAAAGTTATGCATTAATATCAATGTGGATATTAATGATCACAAGCCAATACCAAAGTTATGCATTAATATTAATGTGGATATTAGTTGAATATATTGTATTTTCATGCTCTATGTCTTCCAAGATAATACCTTGTTCTTGTGGAGAGGATGTGTTATTTTCAATTCTCTTAGAATCCTCCAAAGATATTTTGTGGATGAATCCCTTTTGATGGATAGGTTTA
Source organism: Lygodium microphyllum (assembly GCF_053477565.2). NCBI lineage: Eukaryota > Viridiplantae > Streptophyta > Polypodiopsida > Schizaeales > Lygodiaceae > Lygodium > Lygodium microphyllum. The sequence continues at coordinate 116,974,564 of NC_141136.1, forward strand.
GAAATCATCAAGCCTTTAAAAGAGAACATCTTCATTGATGGTTTTTTGTGGATATAATTGGTGTGTGTTTTAATGGAATCTATTTCTATTTTTCCTTATTAGGGTGTCATTCAAATATCTATGTATTATGTATTTGTGTGTGCTTGTGTTTGATATGTGTCCTTCTAGAGACATGGTTCGAGAAAGTTGAAAAGATTTGAAGATGCTAATTTATTGATATGGCTCAAGTTTTGAAGACTTGCAAAGGAATGAAAAACCTCTTATATAATTTACTAGTTTGTTTAGTTGTATTTTGTAAGCTAAGAATTGGTTCATGCTTTAAGGTGTTTTCCTTTAATCAATATTTTTTATAGATCTAGGTTATTTGGTTCATGCTTTAAGGTGTTTTCCTTTAATCCATATTTTTCATAGATCCAGGTTATTTGGAGCTTGATGGGGTCGAGGTTAGCTCGTAGATATTGATTGATTGATGTTCTAGATCTAGTCTTGAGCTATTTTTTGGGCATAGTAATCTTTTTTTTTCCAAGCTCATGAGAACGCTCCCTGATTAAGTGTGGAGATATGTTGAGGACTAAAATGACTTGTTTTTTGGCTTGATTTTTGTTGCTTTTGTAAGTTGAATGGTTGTTTTTTGTGATGGAATGATTGGTTTTTGTTGAGTTTGTAAGTGTTCTAGATCAGATTGAATATGTTTAAGAATCTCATGATATTTTTGGTTGAGATATGATGTTCTTATAGGTTCTATGAATTGTGTATTTGATTTTGATATGGTCTATTTTGCCTCTATTTTGATCTGTTTTCTTTTTGTTTGAGAGGTTGATATTGTGAATGAGTGAACTAAGGAATGATTGAGAGTGTGTTGGAGTTTTTGGAATGGATTGAAGTGGTTTTGGTTTGAGCTGTATGATATTTATGTCTTCTATTGACATTTTGTAGTGTTCTATAAAGCTTTTGTATGTGGTTGTAAGCCTTTGTTTGTTTCTGTATGTGTTATGATGGATGGATGTTTAACTTAGGGATGTTTTGCAATCTTAGAAAAGGAAAAATACAAGCTCGAAATAGCTTGAAAAAGAAGAAGAAGTAGTAGCTGATGAAGATTTAAAGTGAAGACTAAAGTGACAGTGACATTGATGAGCTTCCAAGGGTCACTGTAATGGCTCGAGTGACTTTTCATATCAAGCATACCTCTTGGGAGAGGTATCCACGACCAAGAGAAGATTATTGAGTGTTATTCTTGGTTATTCCAATGTACTATTGAGAGAGAGCATATGTGAGAGAGATAATATATGAGAGATAGCCAATTTTCTATGAAAAACAATGTATCTATGAGTGAGACTATGAGAGAGATTGAAAGAAAGCTGATGAAGACTATGAAGATGAAGAAATATGAATACTATGTAATGAATTCCATTAAATTTTGATCATTTCTTTGTGTTCTTTTGGTTCTTGGATAGTTTTTATGAAGAATATATTGAAGTTTTTTTGTGATAAATCCATGGGAGATTCATTATATGATGTTGCATGAAGATTGGTGGTTCTTGGTTTTCTTTTTCTTCTTGTAGTTGATTAAAGTATAAGGAACATGCTTGTTGGTATGACAAGATAGATTTTTTTGTAGTAGTTTTCCCATTTACTTGGTGTTTATCTTTGGGCTCTAGTGCCATGTGGACACAAAGCTAACAAGAAAATATGAAAAAAACTAAACTCTAGGCTCTCATGACTCCTAAAAGCTTTGATTATAAACATTGGGTTTCATTACGAGTGTAAAGGATAGTTGGAATACATCATAAGAAATATTTAGTTATGGGGAGGTGGAGTGTGGAAATCTCTAATAAATGTTTTTCCTCTTCTATATATTACTCAGTTTTTGTTCATTCTTGCCTCTCTAACTTTGGATAATTTTTTCGGTTGATATTTTAGTTAAATGAGTGTTAGCTCATATATAATCCACACCCTTGTCCCATGTAAGGACTTAGTTTATTTCATAATTGTTATCTTATCTATCATGTCCATGTACATAACCTTCACTTTTGTACCCTTAGGGGTAATGTGGATTGGGTCTCCTAAGCGTATGAATGGGACAACCTTGTTTAATTGTGCTCTTAGTACATCTGTGTCCAAGATGATGTCTTGCTCAAACTCCAGAGCAAGATTCTCTCTATATATCCAGTAGAGAGACCACCAATCATTATCTCACTCTTAAAATTTTCAATCCTCTTATATTACTTGATTACTAATATCACCTCTTTATAGATATGAATGGAACCTAATGAATCTCTCTCTATATTTGGCTAGTCACCTCAACTTGTAAAGACTTTGTCATACGTTCTTTCTTGGCCTTCTATTTCTCTTCCTTCATACTTTGCAATTGTCCACATAACTCAATGTTTTCCTCATTGATCATTTATTGTTTCATTGCTACAATCTTTCCTTGAACTCTTTTTAATTCTTGTAGGAAGTGCGACTTCCATGGTGAAGGTCTTACTAATTAATGGTGTCAAGATTGAAGATGTCTAGAGACTAACAACTACAACAAAGGTCCTCTTCTTATCCATATGTGTTGTTGAAAATAGAGGGGAAAGTTATCCCAATGTGTCCCCAAGGGGTTTCCCCTCCCCCTTGGGGTCAATGTGTGTGTGTGTGTGTGTGTGTGTGTGTGTGTGTGTGTGTGTGTGTGTGTGTGTGTGTGTGTGTGTGTGTGTGTGTGTGTGTGTGTGTGTGTGTGTGTGTGTGTGTGAGAGACAGAGAGAGAGAGAGAGAGAGAGATGAATCAATGATATGATACGATATATTAATGTCTAGAAAAGGCCAAAATGACCTATGAGACCATGAGTTACAATCATGTGCATGATGGTACAACTCTCTATCTAGTAACATTAATCTCTAGATGGTACAATCTCATGCGGATATGGAGGGCCTAGTTGAGGGATAATGTCCTATACCCGCCTATGAAGATATTGTTGACGTCTGTTGAGGCCCTATGATGTCTAGATTGGCTAAGCTAAATTTCTCGATCAATCAATCCTCCCTATGAAACTAGCCTTTCTTCTTGGCAAGGGTGGTAAATAACCTAACTTAAATCAATTTATAGCTATTATAAAGTAAACATAAACTGAAATGCATAAGTTACCACTTAATCTTTGATAGTCGATACCTGATTGGCCCAATAATTGGCACCTCTTGCCATATTTCTTTAATTATAATGCTCTTCTTTGATGTACAAAGGGATTTAAGTTGACTCCTCTTCAAATTCACTACAATAGGCTATGATAAATGACAATCACTACTTAGCCACAGTTTCCCCCTTGGTTGTAAAACAATCTAGCACAAATTTGGGTCACAATCTCTTGAATGTGGGCTAGAATAATTTGTGCATGGGCTCAACTACAAATATCTTACCTTAAGCTGCTAGTCCAAGTTTTGGGTCTTCAATAATTGTGCAAGGATATTGAAATGTCTATGTAAACCTTGTTTTCTACTATAAATTAAGGTTTCAACGGAAAATCTTGCAACTTCTCTTCACCCAAAGATGGAATCAATTGACAACTATTAAGGGATTATCAAAGGATGAAAGAATAAGCTTTTTAGAGAGAAATTTAGCTAAAAGGAGTGTCTTTTATTTCATGGCTCTAATGGCTCTAACATCTTTAAAAGGGGGTAAAATCCAATGGAGTTGCGAGGAAGCCCTCCATTTCTACCACCGCCTCTCTCCGAGGCAGCAGAGGGGGAAACCTACTACCCTATCCTATCACGTTGTGGGATTAGTCATTGTCTATCTCAAAGCTATTCTGATCACACCTTCTCTCTCTCCCAAGCTCCACAAATGCACTAACTAGCTAGAATGACACTGAGCCATCCCCAAAATAGCTCTCCCTAAGTTTGCACGGGAAGTTTTGACAAGTGCAGCTTGTTTTGCCACTTGATAGCTTTCTAAATTGAATTTATAGTATTAAATAATTAATTTTAAAAATTAAGATTTTTAAAAATTACTTAATTAACTATTTGAACCTACAAGAATGGGCTAGTATCCATCCACAATTAATGTGCTAGCCCGCATGGACATTTTATGTCTCAACATTAGTTAGCCTTGGACTTGGCATTATACTGGACATTTAATGGCCCAATTAATGGCCTAGACCCAAACTGACACCAAGGCAGCCATCATACTTGTTTAATATAACTTTGTACAAATTTTACCAATGTCACTCACATTGATCACGAGGGGTTGTTATGGTCCTATTATCAATTAAATGACTTGCATTTTCACATGTACATCTCACAAGTTCACAACTTAATAATGCCAAAGCTAATCATTAAAAATACAGGCATCATAGTCTAAGAACATTAGCTACCTGCTACTATTGTACTATACTAGTACTCAACTAAAAACTTGCCAACATAACTCACGCATGCATGCAATCAACCTCTTTCCCTCATCATTCATGTACACAGTACCGATTTTCTCATTCACTAAGTACTTGTACCTTGATGGGGTGCATCTAACTGCACCCTCTCCCACCTGTGACTACGCTCGTAGGCATATCTAGGAGACCCTTGTATATTGGGTGTACCTATAAGGATGACACCTCTTGGAGTAGCATCCATAGAACTATCACCTATAGATGGTTGAGCAAACCATGGCATTACAAAATTGGAAGTGCCTATAGGTGTAGCAAATCTGGGAGGTGATAAGTATCCACTCAATAGAAGGGAGGGGGAGACCGCATCAGTATCTTCATAGAATGCACCTGAGCCACCCTCTCTAGGATTGGGATAGGAGCAAAGAGTAGCAATTGACTGTGGGGTTACAATATTTGTATCTTTGCAACACCCCCTAGAACCACCCCTAGAATGGGGAGGAGAGAAAGTCTATGACTCCCCAAGGCATCCAGCACAACCACCTCCTCCATTGGTTGAATGAGGTGTCCCTTAGTCACTTCTCCCTCCATGGCCAACTTAGAGTGTCGACTCCACCTACTAGAGATTGATGTGTCGGAGCATACCAAGGTAGAATGGTAGAATGCCTAGATGTTGATCAAGACAACTCCTAGTCTAGAAAGACATATGCATGAAGATGTCCTAAAAATCGTCAATGTACTATCAGCTCATCATGCTCTTTGGATCTAGTCTATAGTAACCTGCATAGCCAAAATTCAAAGTTAACACATTCAATATAAGGTTGAAATTGAAGCGTGATAGCATATATCTATGAATAAGTACATAGGTTGAAAAACATATAATAAAGTTCCAACATAAGCAAATAATCAACAAATTTGACCATAAGTAGACGTAAGGTCGATTGTACAACTCCATGACAAGCTCTTGGCATAGCTCAGAAGTCCTATGCATGAATCCCCACAAAAAGAAGAGTCTAGTTCAATCTTAAAGAATTCTTGTACTCATGTCTCTTTCCTTGGATTACTTGTGATTGTTTGCTCTACTTGCCCCAATTCCTGGTCATCCTTCGTCCCCTACAACAATGACTCCTATATCTATATACTCTTTACATCCATGCTAGGGATATTGTTTTCATCACACATTCGAGTTGTCCAAGGTGATGTAGGAACAATATACCACCTATGAGGTTATTGTGGATTAGGGTAGAAGATCACCTATTTGAAACCAATTTAGAGCATGCCGCAAAGAAAAAAAGTATTTGTGGTTTTTCTTGATGTGGTAATTTTTTTAAAAAAAAGACCACATACCTTCTCAGAGTGACCCAACAAGATAAACATGTCACATAAATGATTCTAAATTTTCTCAAAATCTATCTTAAAGAATCAAGATGGCCCTCATCAAACAGTTACCCTCGCTCCTTTCAACACTACTTTAAACCATTGTGCATCAAATATGATCATGGAGAAGCTATGATAATCTACTAAAATTGCACTTTATAGTTACCAAAATACTCCATCTTATCCATTATAATATTTGAATCTGTGGTGCGCTACCAACGATTCTCTTACTCAAACTTTTCTATGATACTATAGTCCATCATCAAGTGTAATTTTTCAATGCACTCTACTTGGAAATGTCTCCCACATGACCATGTCACGTTGTAGACCTTGTACTATACATTGTGCTGAAGGTTGAAATTACTTAATTTTTTGGCTGATTTTTGTTGTTTTTGTGGAATGAATGGTTGATTTTTTACGGATTTTGTATGATGATTAGCTATTTTGGAAGTTTTTGAGAGTTTTTTGGATGAGTTTGAATAGGTTTGAGAAGCTCATGATGTTTTATAGTGGAGATATATGATGTTTTGACATGTTCTGTTAATGTCATGTTAGTGTTTGATTGGTTGTGTTTAGGTCTATGAGCTTCTGTTTTGTTTTATTTTCCTTCTGTATGACAAGTTGGAATGATGATTGATGAGCTTTTAGAGTTTTTGGAAGATTATTGATTGATTGTTGATGGTTTTGAATTATTGAAGTTGAGCTCAAGGCTTTTTGATAACCTTTTGTATGGTTCTATAGACCCTTTGTTCTATTTTGTTTTCTATGCCTCTATAAGTGTCATATGGGATGAATGTGTAGCTTTGATAAGTTTTCCAACCTTGGGAAGAGATGAATACAAGTTTAAAATAGCTCGAAGAAGTAGCTCTACTGAAGACTGAAAGTAAATACCAAAGTGACAGTGACACTATTGAGCTACGAAGGGACATTGTAGTGGCTTTGGTGACCTTTCATATCAAACATACCTCTTGGGAGGGGTATCAATGACCAAAGAGGGGTTATGAATGATTATTCTTTATTATTCCATTGTATACTGAGAGAGAGCATGTATGAGAGAGAGTGAGAGTGAGAGATAGCAAAATTTATGCTAAACAATATATATATGAGTGAGAGATTGTGAGGGAAAGCTATGGAACCTTTGAAGAAGAATATTATGTACTGATTTTCATTCAAAGTGGTGTGTTCTCTTGTATCTTTGTGGTCTCTTGATGAATTCTATGAACAATATGAAGAACAAAATCAATTTTGCTCATGTTAAAGTCGTGGGAGAATTGTTTCTATGAAATTGTGTGAAGATTTCTTGTACCTGGTGTTGTTTTCCTTGTCGTGGTCACGTCAAATATGGAACAAATACTTGTTGATGATACAAGATAGGTTTTCTTACAGTCAATTTCCTATTTTCTTTTGAGAAATGTGCAATCACATCCACCATAGCCTCTTTGTAAGTAACAAACAAGGCAAAGAAACACATTTCAAATAAAGCCTTAGACTAGTCATGTATGCATGGTTTATTAAAACCACAATTGGTGAATACCACAGTCACTTTCCACCTTTCCTCACCTACCAATACCACCTACTATAAGCATATAAAAAGCACTCATCCCCACACTCATTCAATCAGTCATTCTCATCAGTTGTACTTGCATTATGCTTGGATAATATCAGTTGTTCTTCTTTGTCAATGCTTATGCCTCATTATGATTGTTTATTTGCTCATCAATGATCCTCCTTAGCATGCATCCTCAATATTTCAACATGGTATCAGAGTGAGTTTCAAGTTAATGAGTCATTAGGCCACTAATTGGGTCATTCCAGTTTGAATTTCTAGCTTCCTCCACTTTCTCATGAATCTATCACTTGCCTCCATAGCCACCCACCTTCAATGGAGGACTTGAATCTCTATTCCTAGGAAATTTCAACTCATGCTTCCTTCTGGGAAAATCTTCCTTGACTCTAGGCAATCCTCTCTATCACTTTAAAGCTCAACATTATTGACTCTATTCTCCAACATTGCACTATTTCTCAGTTGCTTCCCAGATTGCACCTTTTGTGGTTCATACCGTTTATTCTGCCTACACACGCAATAATGCCATCCACTACCATAGGGAAATTAAAGATATATAACTAAGCTATGTCTGGCTTAGAGGATTTATCAAATGGTCGTGTCTACATGCTATAGTCAACAAAAAACAAGTCGCCTGTCAAAAACCTAAAGAGGGCAGCCATAGCCATTAATCTCAAAGCTTAATTTTTACTTCATTTTCCTAGTTCCTTTGACTCAATAATGTCACTGACTCTCTAATCTACTACAACACTAAGCTCTCAGCTAAGCTACCACTTCAATTTGGCAAGAAAAAGATTCAACAGCAAGTGCTTCAACTACATAATATCTCTTGATACTAGTGTTGATTAACACTAATCCTTTTGTGTCCTTTGACACACTCAAATTCAACTCTTATCATGCTGGACTATTCTCAAATTTTTCTTTGCAACTCCAACATCAAATCAAGGAGGGGAAGACTCAGACCACGGGCTTGCAAGAACTTGAAGATCCTAAGTTCAAAGGGCATACTGGCACCTAGTCACCTAGTATCTCTTGATACTAATCACCTAGCGCTTATTGGCACTTGTGCTCAATTCTTCTGCTGCTAAAATCTAAAATTTTTGGAGCTAATTTTCTACTAATCTTGTAACCTCAACATGGGTAAGGACTTGCTGACAGCTCGATTCAACGGTGTCGAATTCCATACATGGCAAACTAGGATCAAACTAATCCTAATGAAGAAAGGCTTGTGGTCAATCACAAGTGGTCAGGAAAAAAAAACAAGGAAAGTGACACTTTTAGTTATATGGGATAAAAATGATGATAAGGCTCAAGCTATTATCAAGCTCGAACTTGATGAGACAGCTATATTCATCATGTTGATGATTGTGAAACCGCTCAAGCAACATGGGATCGATTAGAAACCCTATTTGGAGCTTATTCAAAATCCTCCAAATATGGCTTACTGATTGAATTTTTTAGGCTTGACATGAAAAGTAATACCTCACTTGCAATTCATTTGAATTATATGGAAAGCTTGTTGATACAACTTGCAAGGATCAACTTGAAGATGGATGAAGACATTTACATTGGAGTGCTTCTCAAGAGTCTTCCATAAGAGTTGATAATGTGTCTACCACATTAATCAACATGCCAAAGACAAAGCTTGTGGATATCAAAGTCTCTCTCTTGGGGAAGAGGAAAAGAAGATGAAGAACAAGGGAGAAACAAGCATTCCAATAGGAGACCAACAACTCCTCTATGTGAAAGGGAAGAAGAGCATAGTTCGTGATTTTTTGAAGAAAATTGGGCATATTGAGAAGTTTTTCCATGCTAAGAAAAGGTCTCAAAGAGCATATTTTGCTGCAACAATGAAGAAGAATAAGAAGAAGGAGATACCCAATAACAAAAGAATAGGACTCACCAGTCCCTCTTTTGTAGCTCATTTTCTGATAGACTTTTTAAAGTTTTAAATGTGGACTTGCCTAATGTTCCCACCATAAGCTCCTATACTCCTCATGTAATCTCTACACACTACAGCCTTTACACACTTAGTGAGGCCTTGTAACAGCCTCTAGCTTTGTATGGTTGGTTCTTTCCATGTCTACACTTAGCAAGGTTCTACTCATGACAATCTTTGTATTCTCAGTGTCTTTCTTGGTTGTGATTGAGGAGGCGTGTTGAGAAATGTGCAATCACATCCACATATCCTCTTTGTAAGGAACAAACAAGGCAAAGAAACACATTTCAAATAAAGCCTTAGACTAGGTCATGTATGCATGGTTTATTAAAATCACAATTGGTGAATACCATAGTCACTTTCCACCTTTCCTCACCTACCAATACCACCTACTGTAAGCCTATAAACGGCACTCATCCCTACACTCATTCAATCATTCATTCTCATCAGTTGTACTTGCATTATGCTTGGATAATATGAGTTGTTCTTTTTTGTCAATGCTTATGCCTCATTATGATTGTCTATTTTCTCACCAATGATGTTCCTTAGCATGCATCCTCAATATTTTAACATTTTCTTGGTGTTCCTCTTGGGGCTCCATGTTTTTGGTGTGCAGCCAGGGAAAATTGCCATCAACAAGCATCAGAAGGGGCTGAAAATGAAGGAAATGGCATTGCCAAGAGGAGAATGATTCAATTGATGCCTGCAAATTTCCTCCTACCATTGAAGAATTGGAGATTCTCATTGCTAAAGCCACTTTCTACAAGGAGTTCATCCCATAATGGTGAAAACATATTACCATCATGATGCAAGCTCTATGTGGTGGACTATTTCCTCTCCCTATTGAAGCAACATAGATATGCATCTTGGTGGCAAATTGTTTGGGAGCAAACTAAAGTGTAGAAATAGAGAGGATGACCATCCATGGAAGATTTAGCATTCATTGAAGAATTTTGCAACATCATCAAGTGGGAAATTGTGAAGAAGCTTTAGGAGTCATAGTCAGTGGAATTTCACAAGAACAAGAAGGAAAAGAGTTGGACATTGTTCATGGAGGCTCAATAGCAAGATATGTGGGACGCATGGTGCACTGATTGTCCAATTGGAAACCCAGTAGAAGCTAGTAGACAAAGTATTCTTCACAATATACAATGTTGAAACCATCAAAAGCTAGCATTACTATGATGATGGCACCACAACGATCCTTAGAAGAATGAGTTTTGATACCTTCAAAATTGAATATCTCCCTCTCTGTAGTGGACTAAAAGTTGAATTTAGAGACATTGAAAATAAGGAAGTAGAAGAAATGTTGGCAAGAGAGTCCACGAGAGACTGAAGTCCTTTTGATTCCGTTCTGTGGAGTATAGACCAACTGGGTGGAGCTAACTCCCTGATGAATGATGCGATCAAGAGGCAAGCACGAATGAGTCCACGTATGTGAGAAGAGAGAATGAAAAAAAATCAAATCCGAGAATGAGCTAACAACAGAAGCCACTTTATACACCCTAGTGACACTCTTTAAAGAAGTTCCCATGGCGACTCAAGGTCCCTTTTCTAGTCAAATCCATCATAGAAATATGTGAGAGGCTAGAAAATGTAGTCCCATTGCCCATCTTCAAGAAGGGATAGTACAATGAAGACCCTGATCTTCATGTAGTAGAGTTTATGGTAGCTTGTGTAGCTAACAATGCCAGAACCCCCAAGCATTGGTTGGCGATATTCGTTGCCACTTTCAAATGTGTGGCATTTCAATTGTATGAGAGACAAGCAACAGGAAATTTTGGCACATGGGGCAACTTGAAGTTGGCTTTCCTCACAAAATTCAGGCCTAAAGGTTTCGAAGAGCGGATGCAAGAGTTTATGAACCTAAGTTTGAATGGGTGGAAGCATATGTCTCTAGAATGGAATCCATACTAAAGAGATGGACCAACCAGCACTTGGATGAAGGCATCTAGAAGGGAGTTTTTCTTAGAGGCCTATAACTAGAAGTTTGTAAGTTTGTGGAATTGAGAAGAGTAGTTAATTTACAAGCTACAGTGCAATGTACAAGACTATATGATGAAGTTGAAGCAAGGCTGTGGGAGCTTTCGCTCAACCGCCAAGACCCACGAACTGCTTATTTTTCAAGCGTTCCAAGCCGAGCACTAATGGCTACCTCTCACATAGCCGATGCACCATCCATATCTACGGGTGTAGTGAACTTACCTCCATGCCGATCGAGTTACCTTCTCTCTCGTGCACTCCGGTAGCTCCACGATCCAAGTGCAAGCTTCAAGCAAGCTCCATCCTCAAGCTCCACGCAAGCTCCATTGCTGCGAGCAAGAGAAGAGAAGAGAAGAGAAGAGAAGAGAAGAGAAGAGAAGAGAAGAAGAGAGGAGAAGATGGAGAGCTTCTCTCTCCGGTCCCTCACCCTCACACACTCACTCCCTCACACTCTCACACTCCCTCCCTCAAGCACAAGCTCAAGCAAGCAAGCAAGAAGAAGAAGAAGAAGAAGAAGAAGAGAAGAGCCACTTTTGGCCACACACAAGAATGAGCTTCGCATTTACTTTTCAACTTTATATACAAAACCCTAAATCCATTTTGGGTGATCATCCCCTTATCCCCTTTTTTACATGGCCGGCCGTGGCCTAGGCCCTTTTTCCCATTGACCTTCTATCTTCCTAGCTTCCTTTCCACCGCCCGTCTACATTTACAAATTGCACGGGTGAGAGCTCGACGCTCCTTGAATTAAACCATGATTCACTTGCACTCTTTTACAAAAGTATTGACTTGCGCTTTTCCTTGCGCACCTTTCTCCCTTATTTAGGATTTTTCTCCTTGTGCGTCTTTGTCTTCCGTTTCACTTTGCCTTGGCCTTTGTCTTTTGCTTTAGCTTTTCCAGATTTTCCACCTCGTTCGTTTGAGGGTTAACATTACCCCCTCCTAGACGAGTGCCACTCCCATAGCACTCACCATCATAGGTAGCAAGCTTTAGCATGTACCGAAGACGTGGGTGGCAAGGATGTCCATGGTTGCCATGGAGGAGTGTTGGTAGTGGTGGGGAGGAAGGTCCTTGGGGGCACGTTGGTGGTTTAGGTGGCTGGTGGTAGGGCTATTGGAGTTGGTGGTAGGGTTGTTCTTTGTGGGGATTGCACTGATGGAGTACAAGTGGCGGTTTGTTGGGAATTCTACACATGACGATTCTTGGCAGGCTTGCAAGATGATAAAGGATAGGAATTCAGAGTTGAGTGTCGATGAAGAGCGAACGACACCTTCATTGGAGCCTTCAATACTTGCAATTGAAAACCTCTCATAGGTGATCTCTCCTTCGGGGTAGTGCTAGTCTTCTCTATCGTGCACAAGATATAGTTTAATTAGTTTGGAAGACAGGTCGAACTCTAAGCAAGTTGAGAGTATTGTATTGCACATGAGGACCCAAATTGTGTATATGCTTCGGTGCAGATATTATGTAAGTGCTCGTGCATACTTAGGTATTACGTAGGTAGAAGACCGCGGGAGGTTTCTCATAACGATGTGTGGATGAAGCAAAGTTGTCCATGTTGAGAAGAAGTACACATGAACGTAACATAATTGAACATAGGGACACTGCACAATCGGCTGGTAGCTATTGGACCTGCGTGATGAGGACAGTGTACTTCTCATGGCCATTCGTGCGGTGCTTACCACAATTGATTACAATGGTATTAAGGCAGAGTGCAAGAGGGAATTGTGTGAATGGGTCAGGGTGACAGGTCTAATCATAGGCGAGACAAGCTCCCTAGGTATGTCCTGCCCTTGGTGTGTCCTGAATAATTGTGGGTGATGCTAAGGGGCTAGGGGACTAGGGACAAAGCCAGCCGACAAAGGTCACTGGACGTACCTAATTTGAGGACCCCTAGGTGCTGTGTTGTGATCGTGGATGCTTGTTATCTTTTCGCTCCTTTTTTTTCCTTTTCTTTTTTCCTTTTCTGTTTTCTTTTTTTTTCTTATGCTTTTTTCTTTTTTTTCTTCTCTTTTTTTTTTGACTTGCCTGAGTATAACCATTGCAATATGTTGAGGCTATCAGCCTTTCAATGGGTTGGGAAATGTCAAGCTTCGAAGGCTCAGAAATTGGATATTACAGTGTTGATTGTGCCCTAGCCTCGTTGTTAGAGAAGTAGTTGTTGAGATGGGGAGATACACTTGAGATATTGCAAACTTCTTTGTGACACGCGATGTCGGTATAATTGAGGTAACAACTGCCGTGAGCCAACTGTAGAGCTTGACCTAGAAAGAGAGCATAGCCCATGACTATGCTTTGGGTCATGCAATGTGGGCACTCATAAGGGTGATTCTTTGAGTTCGTCGGCAGCATGGTTTTGTCGTTGTTCTTTGTGAGGTTGGTGGTCTTGCGGTGACTTGGGCATTGAACACATTCGCATGAAGACCTGTGTCATCCTGCATCCACTTGTCACTTCATGAGAGTATATGCAAGTCACATGCATCAAGTACAATGAACAAATGCAATCATGTCAAGATATTACTTTTTCAAAATCCTATGAGGCTGATTGCGATGCCTATTCCGGTGCTTGTTAAAGACTTGGCATATATTAGCAATAGGTGAGAAAAGTGTGTACAAGTGGGGAGCCTGCCCCTTTAACCATCAAAAGACAAAAAGTTATGGCTCGATGGCCTTTGTTAAGTTGCTTGTATATCATAGGAGCTACTCTATTTGCACAAGGTGGGGTGAATCTGGGTGGTCAGGCGACTGAGGCTCTGCTGGAAAGGGGCTCCTGTGAGGTTGGGCAGGAAAGATGTCGGCCAGGACTTGAATGGTGTAGTCTCTGGCCGCAACTGTTTCCAAAATGCTTTTGAACAATGCATCAAATTTTTCCTTGTCTCGAGCTACCCTTTCTGCCTTTGAGCACCTGGTGCCCGAGCGCATGTTGGGGGCTCGCACAACCGGTGTTGCCATGCCTTGTGTGCTTCTTTGAGCTTCTATTCCCCTAGCTTGGGGAGCGTTCCGGGGTAGTGTCATTTGGGACCTCGTTTCTTTGCATACCTTTTGAGGGTAGGCACGTAGCGCACTGGCGGAGGAGCTTGTGCTGCATGCTCCCTTCAAGCAGAGAGCGTCTTTGCAAGGCAGTTGTCCTGGGTTCTCCATGTCTTCCACGTAGGGGGACTTGCAAAATGCAAACCAAGGATTAGGCCTTAAGATAGGATAAAACCATTTGCATGGAAGGGATTATAGTGTGGGTTATCAAGCGTATATGATGAGAAGGGGAGGGGTGAGGCATGCAGTGTTTGTTGTAGAGGGATGGCCCCCATGATGATGTTCATTTGGCCTCCAGTCATTAGCAGATTTTGGCACATGCTAAGTTACGTGGACCGGTTGTCATGGAGTGGGGCAAGGCTCATCCTCGAAAGGATAGATCGAAAAGGGGGAAAGGTGTATAGAAAGGGACGGTACCCTGTCTACACCATCGGAGATGTTGGTCAAGGCTTCCTATGGTGGTAATGAGGGTTGCATGATGTTAACCCCAAGTCGAGATGGCGGAAAAATGGAGGAAAAAGTAAAAGGAAGATGGAAAAAGAGCAAAGACATGCATGTGGTCTCTAAAGATGAACCGGGGCAAAAGGAGCAACCTTAAATGAAAAGGCGTCTTAAAAAACTCGAAAAACTCTTGTAAAAGAGCGCCAGGCTCCCTCCTATGCTAATTGTAAAATATTAGATGGGTGTAGGCTAGAGGCACAAGGCTAGAAGAGGGGAATGGAAAAAGGACCTTGCCACAATGGCCAGTTATGTAAAAAAGGGATGGGTGCCCATGGGATTTTAGGGTTTGTATATATAAAGTTCAAAAAGTGAATAAGAGATCATTCTTTGGTGTGTGGAAACAAGAGTCTTCTTCTTCTTCTCTCCTTCTCATCTTCTTGCTTGTGTGTGCTCTTGAGAGAGGGAGCGTGAGAGTGTGAGGGAGTGAGTGTGTGAAAGTGAGGAATCAAGATCTTCACCATCTCCTCTTCTCTTCTTCTCTTCTCTTCTATTCTCTCTTCTTGCGCACATGGCTATGGAGGATGGAGCTTGGAGGTGGAGGAGGCTTGAGGATGCTTGAGCTAGCATCTAGGATCGTGGAGCTACTGGCATATGTGAGAGAGGAGGCAACTCATATTGGCACTAAGGTAAGCTCACTACACTCGTAGGATCGACGGTGCGTCGACTAGGTGAGAGATAGCCATTAGAGCTCACTTGGAATGCTTGAAACAATAAGCAGTCCATGGGTCTTGGCGGTTAAGCGAAAGCTCCCACATTTTGGTTCCGTTTTGTCGGGACCAACAGATTCAAGCTTGAGCACTTGCGCGCCTCATATCGAGCATCGAAGTAAGGGATTCATCCCCAAAACGGAGCTTGAGATAGGTAGGAAGTGTCAAGATTGTGGGAGATAAGGAAGGAGTCTCAATTGTAGCTTTCTTGCTTGCACAATGGGGGAATACACACAAAGGTGGAGGCTGAAAACTGTTTTCCTCTTCTTAGTTGTGTAAGCCAAAAGAGCTCTCATACAAAGAAATAGAAGAACCCTATATATGGGTCTCAAACCAAACTCAACTAACTAAGGTGGCATACTAACTGAGCCACGAACTAGAGTAGATAAGGATAGCTATCATGTAGCTATTATTCATGGGCGGTGTACCAACCGCGTCTGCACAACTGACAAGTCGGTGACATAAATACACAACGGTCACCCTGGCGTATCACGAGTGGAGCTCGATATCTCAACACTTCCCCTCGAGCTCAATCCCAATTCCTGCACACCAAGCAGGTCTCTGAACTTGCGCAGCTTCACTGCGCCCAATGCCTTCGTAAATATGTCAGCTACCTGATCCTCTGTGCTGACATAAACTAGATCAATAAGACCTAGTAAAACCCTCTCTCGCACATAGTGATAATGCACCTCAATGTGCTTTGTTCTAGCATGATAGACTGGGTTATTTGCCAAGTGTATACTACTCATGTTGTCACAATAAATGACAACTGGCCCATCTGTAGACTGATGCATATCATAAAGTAGCTTATGCAACCAAGCTACCTCACATGCAGCCATTGCTGCCCCCCTGTACTCAGCCTCTGTGCTCGACAAGGCAACTGTAGGCTGTTTCTTGCTGCTCCAAGTGACTATAGCACTCCCAAAAGAGAACACATATCCATTGGTAGATCGTCTATCAGAAATACTACCAGCCCAATCAGCATCAGTGTATCCATGCAACTGTATCTGAACCCCAGTCTCATAAAATAGTCCATACTGCAATGTGGACTTCACATACCTGAGTATGCGTCTAGCCGCATCCAAATGTGGTTTCCTTGGAGCCTGCATAAACTAACTTACCAATCCAACAGCATAGCTCAAATCTGGCCTGATAATAGTCATATAAATCAAACTTCCTACTATGCGTCTGTACATAGTAGGGTCTTCTAGAAGCTCACCTGCATCTGTGCTCAGCTTCACATTCTGCTCCAAAGGAACTGAAATAGGCTTACAGCCTGTCATCCCATATTTGGACAGCATGTCCAATCCATACTGCCTCTGCAAGAGCTGTATCCCACTTGGTGATCTAATCACCTCAATGCCCAAGAAATAACACAGCTCTCCCAAATCCTTCATCTCAAACTTCTGCTTTAATAGCATTTTCACATGAAGGATATCTTCATCACTGTCACCTGTCATAATCAAATCATCAACATAAATGACAAGTAGCATAATACCTTTCTCTGTTTTTCTCACATAAAGTGAGAAATCTGCCTTGGAAATCTGAAAGCCAATAGTGACAAGATACTGTCCTATCTTGTCAGACCATGCTCTAGGTGCTTGCTTCAAGCCATACAAGGCTTTCTTCAACCTGCAAACAAACTCAGGATGAACAACATGCACATAACCTGGTGGCTGCTCCATATAGACCTCTTCTTGCAAATCACCATGCAAGAAGGCATTCTTTACATCCATCTGATGTAAATACCATCCCTTTGATTCAGCCATAGCAATGACTGCTCTTACGGTTGCCATCCTTGCAATTGGACTGAATGTTTCTTCATAGTCAATGCCATATGTTTGTGCATACCCCTTGACTACTAATCTTGCCTTGTATCTGTTCACAAAACCATATGCATTGTGATTCACCTTATAAACCCACTTACAACCAATTGCATTTTTACCTTTAGACAAAGGTACCAATTCCCATGTAGCATTTGCTTCCAAGGCATCCATGGCTTTCTCCCATTTTTCTTTTCCCATGGCTTGCTCAAAAGAAGTGGGTTCTGGTTCCTGTATCACTTTAACCATATATGCATAGTGAATGGCTGTAAATCCATCATATTTCAGCCTATCCACAGGATACCTAGCTCTGGTAGACCTACACAAAGTAGGTTCACTCCCAGGTGCTCTCAAAACATCACTGGTCTTTCTTACTCCAGGTGTAACAATAGAAGGAATACCCAACTCATCATCAATGCTCTGTTCTGAGCCACTGGATTCACCATCCACATAAGAGTGACCTGCATTCACATCAAACATGGGCTGATCAACCTTCTCTTTTCCTTTTCGTGATACCTGCATACCACTATCTACATTGCTTTGAGAAGATTCTCCTGATCTCAATCTGCCTATCCATGGCGAAGAATGTGAACCACTACTAGAGGACGCTCCAGGTCCACTAATATTTTGTGACTGCTGCTGTGAATTCTGTGCAGCATTACCATTTTGTGCATCTACATCATCAATCACATTTACTAGTTTATACCAGCTACTCATCTCATCAAAAACAACATCTCTGCTCACTGTAAACTTACGAATAGAAGGGTTATAGCATCTATACCCTTTTTGCTGCAGAGAGTAACCAATAAAGATGCACTTCTCAGCTTTTGGATCCAACTTGGATCTCAACTCATCTGGCACATGTACATAGGCAATGCAACCAAAAATTTTTAAATGAGAAATATCTGGTTTCCTACCAGTATACCTCTCCTCTAGAGTCATTCCATGTATTGCTGCAGTGGGAGTCATGTTCATTATGTAGGCTATTGTAGCAACTGCTTCAGCCCAATAAAAATCTGGCAAGTCTTTTTCATTGAGCATGGCACGAGATACCTCTCCAATATGCCTGTTTTTCCTTTCTGCAATTCCATTTTGTTGTGGGGTATGACTGCATGAATATTGCTGCTTTATGCCATGCTCCTGCAGGAACCTTGCAAACTCATTTGAGAGGTACTCTCCCCCTCCATCTGACCTTAGGCATTTTATTTGCAGACCTGTTTCTTTTTCAACCATAGCTTTAAGAGTTTTGAAATGCCCAAAAACTTCACTTTTCTTTTTTATAAAATACACCCAAACTTTTCTGCTATAGTCATCAATAAAAGTGACAAAATAATGACAGCCTCCAAGAGATGCAGCTTTAGTAGTCCACACATCAGAGTGGATTAATTCCATTGCTTCTTACTCTCTTGAACATGTCTAGGAAATGGTTTCCTTGCCTGTTTTCCAAATTGACAGGCTTCACATACCTTATGCATTTCTGCAACCTTGAATTTAGGCAAACCTGCAACAACATTTTGGGCCTGCATTGATTTAAGTCGTTGTACATTAACATGACCAATGCGTTTATGCCAGATATCAATATCTGCAACTACACCGGTCCCATGTGCAAACATTGCTGCACTCAATTCAGGCGTGTCTGCATCCAATGTAAACATTATGCCCTTCTTCTTTCCTTTTGCTATCAAGCGACCTTTATTATTCATATCCTCAACAAAGCATCCATGAGGATTAAATCTGTCCTGCAAGCCCTGCTCAACCATTTGACCAACAGAAACTAGATTCTTGGTGATATTCGGGACATGAAATACATCGGACAGGTATTTCTTTTTCCCATCCTGCATAGACAAAGGAAATTTTCCAATCTGCACAATAGGATGTGCAGTATCATCACCAGTCTCCACAAATCCTGGTTTTTCCATTTTCCTTGCATCCTCCATCCATTCTGCATGACCCGTCATGTGGTTTGATGCACCTGAGTCAACATACCATACATTATTGCTTTCTTCTGCACTTGTCATAGAATTGTTCATGTGATGCACCATAAACAAATGCTCATTTCTGTCATCACCCTATCTACTAGAAGATGCATAATTCCCTTGTTGCAGTTTTCCATTCATGATATCATTCTGCTTTTTATAGCAGTCTTTAGCCATATGACCCATTTTACCACAGTAGTAGCATTCAACATTGTTGTTTGCATTTTGGCCTCTTTGCCATCCACCACGACCTCTTTGGCTCCCCCTGCCTCTAGAGTTACCACGTCCTCCTCCATAGGACTGGTTTTCTTGAGTTTGCTGCATATTCTGATTTCTACCACGGCCTCCAAATCGGCCTCCTCTACCTCTACCTCTACCTCTTCCAGCATTTGAGTAGAAGACAGCTTCTTTTGAAGTTCCTCCTGAAGAAGATGCACCACCATTTCTCTGCTCCTCAGAAATTAGAAGAGCAATCAACTCCTCAAAGTCAGGAAATCTTTCACGAACTGAAATGGATGTCCGAAGCTGTGTATAATCCTTTCCTAGACCATTCAAGGTCACAGAAACTAAATCATCATCTTCCACTGGCAACCCAATGGAAGCAAGTGCATCTGCAATCTTCTTCACCTTCATGTGGTAGTCATTGATGCTCATATTTTCTCTCTGCACATTATGCAACTCTTGCTTGAGCTGCATTTTCCTGGCTTGCGTATTTGTGCTATACATTTTTGACAAAGTATCCCATGCCTCCTTTGGCGTACTTGCATCTTGAATATGCACAATCATAGAGTCTGAAATGCTGATAGACAGCCAGTACATAACTTTCCTGGCTCTCTCATGCCATGCTTTAAATGCCTGCATTTGCTGTTGATTGGGAACATCAGGAAGAACTGGTTCTTCTTCATTTCCTGCAACAAATTCCCAATATCCTTTTCCCATAAGGAAATTCGTCATTCTAAACTTCCATGCTTGGAAGTTGTTCTTGTCAAGCTTTTCAGTGACAATCTGTGAAAGAGAATCAGATGCCATTACAGAACACTACAAAAAATTCTGTCACTGCAAAAAACACAGCTTCACCCTCACAAGGGAAAATCTGCAAAACTGGCGAAAGTGATATTTGACCACACAGTCACTTCCTAGTGACGATTTTGCATCAACAGGCAACAGGGATGATTCTGTAACTCCCAATGTCTCTGCGCACAAGCATACGATGCAATTTCTACAGTAACTTTTCACCAATCTGTAGAACAGTGGCTGCACAGCATAAAACTGGGCCTTTTCCTGAGTGCGTGCAGAAAACTTCCGCCTCCAAAACAGGCCCCGAAATGGCCTCAAATCAAAAAAACAAGGTCGCCAAGGGCTAAAGCCCTTACTCGCAGCATATATCGCCCTCTTGCTTCACCTCAAAGGGCGTCTCAACCTGAGACAATGCACTCCTGCACTTTCCGGTTGTGCTACCTGCAGAGATCTACTCCCAAAACAGAAAATGAAAGCAACACTACTCCTCTTACCAGAACACCGTGAGCTTGGCTTGCTTTCTTGAGCTCCTTACCACGAACAAGGCTCTAATACCATGTCAAGATCGTGGGAGAGAAGGAAGGAATCTCACTTGTAGCTTTCTTGCTTGCACAATGGGGGAATACACACAAAGGTGGAGGCTGAAAACTGTTTTCCTCTTCTTAGTTGTGTAAGCCAAAAGAGCTCTCATACAAAGAAATAGAAGAACCCTATATATGGGTCTCAAACCAAACTCAACTAACTAAGGTGGCATACTAACTGAGCCACGAACTAGAGTAGATAAGGATAGGTATCATGTAGCTATTATTCATGGGCGGTGTACCAACCGCGTCTGCACAATTGACAAGTCGGTGACATAAATACACAACGGTCACCCTGGCGTATCACGAGTGGAGCTCGATATCTCAACAGGAAGTTTGGGTGTTTTTGATATTCAAAACAAGTAAGTATTTTGGGTTATTTTGTTTGTTTGATGATTAGGAAACATGGAGAAATCATTTTAGTATTTTTCTTTTCGACTTTTGTTGCATTTAGAGTAGGATAGGATTAGGAAATCGCACCGGAGAAGGGTAGTGTTTACTATTGCAAAACAGGGTAAAATAGGGCAAAAATCGTGCAAAAATGGCAAAAAGCTCGCTTGTGATGCCTAAGATCGGCAAGTGAGTGATTGGAAGCATCAACACCATATCTGGGAAGGGACATAAGAGCCAAGAGGCCAAGGTAGAGCTCATTTGCAACCATTTCAGTGTGAAAGAGAGAGAGAGAGAGAGAGAGAGAGAAAGAGAGAGAGAGCTATCGCCCGATTTGATTCGATTACAGCAACGACAAGCCCGCCACTCTATCCAGGTATATGAATCCCTTCTCTTACCCCTTTAGGTAGGATCTGGAGGTTTGTGCATGGTACAATTGAGTGAATCACAAGAAACTATCGAAATCAAACTCACACTGTTGACGTGCGCCGTGCTCGGCCCATCCGAACAGTCACTTTTGGGCCGAGTCCCAAAATCGGCCCTCGGCCCCTTGCCATTCGGCCCATTCGGCCAAAACCCTTATCGGCCCACTTGGCCCAAACCTACTCGGCCCGTCCGAGTCTACCATTTGGACCGTGGATAAAAGCACTACCAAGACTTGTCATCTCCAAGCCGCTCCTTGACAGCCACTCACAAAAAGGGTAGTTCTAGCTCAACAAGGAAGATAGCTTTTGTGCCGTACACCAGCTGGAAATATGTATGTCTTGTAGTTGTTGAGATGACAAGCTCAACACATGCAAACATTAATGAATGGACCGCCTGGTTAGATGGGTCCACACATCTACACTTAGCATGTCAATGGTCATTATGACTCTCACATGACCACTAACTCATTACTTATTATATTCAGGTTGTTACACCTATTTACAGCTGGCATAGTTATAGTGCCAGTCGACTAGTGTAGTCGGTTATGCATTGTTTGACTTAATAGGCCACTTTCCTTTATGTTGTATCTTATCTATACTTTGTGTATATTGTAAAGTGTGTGGAAAAAGAAGAAGAAACTAGCAAGAAAACGTTTTGGCCTCCATCTCTCTTCTTGTCTCTTGAGTGAGCTTCTCCTTGTGCATTCTGTGTGTGTTCGGCGCAGCATCTTGAGTAAATCCCTCACCATGCAATTCTTGACAGTAGTAGCCTTATGGGAGGTTCTATACACCCAAAGGGCCTCTATACGGCGATCGTCCCAGTCATGATAATGTGCAGTAATTGTCCTCATTAGGATCAAACATATGATATGATTGGTAGCTTCGACTTGGCTATTGGCTCTAGGATAGTAGGGTGTGGACTTGCAATGACAGATCTTATAGATCTATGTTAGCTCTTCGATGATCTAATTCAAAAAGTGAGTACCTCTATCACTAACAAGCTGAGGGACTACTTGAACAGGTGATGATATTCTCACATAGGAACAAAGCCACGTTGTTGCCATATCATGCTTGAGAGCTTCGGCTTCACACCACTTCGTCACATAGTCCGTACACATACCAAAATGCATTTCTTCTATGTCCTTATGGTTGGAGGTTTGATTGGGCCTATGAAGTCAATGCTCCAATTCTCAAATGACTTTAGGGGAAGAATAGATTGTAGTAGCATGGCACTAGTTTTAGTAGGATTTTCCATTCATTGTTGACAAGCATCACAACATTTGCAGTAATTGTAGGCATCTTTGTGGAGGGTTGGCCACAAATAACCTTCGAGTAGAGCCTTTTTGGCTATCGCTTCTCCCGAAAAGTGTCTACCATAAGGCTCATCATGGCATGCTTTTAGTACTCTCCTGATCTCATCTCTAACAAGACATCTCAACAGCACTTCATCTTTTAGCTCGCTTGTACAAAGTACTGCCTACTAAGGTGTAGGGGGCTGATTCTAGTAGAAGCTTCTTCTTCTCTTTCCTCGAGATGCCAAGAGGGTATTGTTGTGTGGCCAAGAGGTTGACAATGTCTACATACCATGGGGTTACTATTTCAACTAGGAATAGGAAAGTGTCAAGGAGATACAAATCATCTTGCTCCTCTTCTTCAATCTGAGGGATCCACGATAGATGATTGGCCAAAATATGGGAGTGATCGGGCTTGGTAACCACTTCAAAGTCAAACTCTTGAAACATGAGTAACCATCACATCATTTTGCCTTTCATATCAAATTTATTCATCAAGAAGGACGGTGCCTCATGATCCACATAAAATTTGAAGTGCATCGACAATAAGTAGTGTCAAAACTTCTCCAAGGCAAACACCATTACTAGGCATTCTAAGTCAGTCATTGTGTAATTCCTCTCTTGATCAGTGACCTTATGGCTTGCATAGTAGATGGGCTAATCCAGCTTTGAGGAGTCTTTTTAGCAAAGGACTACACCTAATCCTTTGATAGATGTATCAATATGCACATTGAAACTCTTTTGTCCAATCAAGAGATTGCAGGATGGGTGCTTCAATCAGATACTGCTTTGAAACTCTTTTGTCCAATCAAGAGATTGCAAGATGGGTGCTTGAATCAGAGTAGTGAAGGGATATTCACAATCATTTTTCCGAATGAACTCCACATCTTTCATTAAGAGCTTATGCAAGGGGAGTCGCCTTTGTTGCAAAACATGTGATGAACCACCTGTAACAACCCACATGGCCAAGAAATCCCCTCAACTTTTTGAGGTTGGATGGTGTAGTTAGAGATGTAATCTTCTCAACCTTGGTAGGATTTGTTGCTATTCCTTGTGCAAAGACAATGTGACCCAATAAAATGCCTAAAGAGACTCCAAAGATTCATTTGTCAGGAGCTAAGGGAGATCCCATATTCCTAGCATCGATCAAAGCATTGCTCCAAGTGTCCCCAATGTTTATAGAGCGGATTGAAGATACAGAAATCATCTAGATATACATCAATGAAATCATGCAGGTGATTTTGGAATGCAGCCATCATGACTCACTGAAAGATACCAAGGGCATTACACATAGCCCAAATAGCATCACTCTATAGGCATAGGTATCCTATTATGTTGTCAAGGTTGCCTTGGACTAGTCTTCTTTTGCAATTTGTACATGATTATATCCACTAAAACCAAACTACAAGAAATAAAGTTCATGATCTACCACCCTTTGTGTCTGATAGTTGGTCGATAAAGGGATAGGAAAGTGAT
Source organism: Lygodium microphyllum (assembly GCF_053477565.2). Classification (NCBI taxonomy): domain Eukaryota; kingdom Viridiplantae; phylum Streptophyta; class Polypodiopsida; order Schizaeales; family Lygodiaceae; genus Lygodium; species Lygodium microphyllum. The sequence continues at coordinate 116,999,004 of NC_141136.1, forward strand.
CTTTCTTTGTCTTGGAATTCATCTTTTGAAAGTCCATATAGATAAACAGCTTTCCATTCTTCTTGGATACCACCACAATGGGTGAAACCCATTCGCTATTAGCCACTAGATACGTGAACTTAGCTTCCTGGAGCTTCAACAACCCTGCTTTCACTAGGTTAGAGTAATTTGGATTCATGCACCTATATCATTACCATATAGGCTTAGTATTAGGCTCTAAGTTGATGTGATAGTGACACACTATGGGATCAATCCCCTTCAGATCTTTATATGATGATGTAAACACATCAAAGTTCTCCTTCAATAGGTCACGCATGACCAAGAGCTCCTCTTCTGGAAGGCTGGTACTACCCACCTTGAGGTGACATTCAATGCCATCTACATTCACAAAAGTTAATTGCTTTTCACCTTCCACTTCACAGATGAAAGTCTTACAACTACTTCTGGGTATAGATCTGACTCCTTCAAGGGAGTGGTGTCCTTGTCCGATGCTCCATTGGAAGTGACTTCTTCCTTCCATGGGGACTCAAATGGCTCTTTGGGATGCTGAAATGGTATCATGGCTATTTCTTATTTTATTTGAGAGTCAGTTACAACTTGACTTGAGGACTCATCTTCTAAGGGCACATCTAGAAACGTCACATAATAGCAACCATCTAAATTACATTTAGGCTACAAAACTTGTGTTTATTGGTAAGGTGCATCAACATCATCCTTTCTTGGGAAGGGTAAATAGGGCGACTGGAGCCAGTGCTAAAGGAAGGAATATTTTGCTTAAAATACCATATTAGAGAATTTGGGAATCTCCCAAGTCCTAGTTTCAAATAAGGGGTAAAGATTTGGCCATGTGGCTAAATCTTAGCCCATGCTTCAAAGTGAGACTTGGAAAAACAATCTATATAGTAATTAGGGTAGACTCTACTTTTAAGTAAGGGGACAAGATTTGATCATGTGGCTAAATTTTAACTATATTGGGAATTTCCAAAATATATGAGAATTTTCAAGTTCCCTAATGTAGTGTTTTAATCCATTTCTTATAAATCATTTGCATATGATGAGATTCATTTACTAGTCCTAAGGGTACCAAAGTCATTCTATCCCAATAACATGGGATCTTTAGCTCTAGAAGCCTCTAGGACTTCCTCCTCATTTCTATCCTCTTCCGGTTGGATATACTCTTTTGATTTTCTTTCATTATCTTCTTCTTTGCTTTCATCATCGTCCTATTCAGACTCTATTTATGCCTCTGTAGGGGCTCAATAAGAGAAGAACATGTTCTCTGCTTCATCTTTTGCTTCTATGCTATGGCCATGTAACAGGAAGATAAGTACATCCATACTTCTATCTTGCTATCAATAGTAATTTTGGAAGTCATTCCTAGTTCAAATAGGAGATATTCACCCATTGACAAGGACTTTGCTTATTTTGGGAGTTGGCCTATAGTGCCCTTGTCTAATGAATGTGCCTCTATTTTCTTGAAAAATATATGTTTGATAGCCTCTTCATCTGTTGATATACCATCTGTAACTTCATTGGAGAAATTTGTTAAGACTTTGATATCCATAATATTTTTACAAGACATACAACCTCACTACTGCGTTGTTGGATCCTTTTCCCAGGGTTAGGGTTCCCTTGAACCAATCTATTTATGCTCTTGTTTCAAAAGCCATGGTCTTCCCAACAATAGAGGGTATTGGGCCCTATATAGGAATTTGGTTTTACCAAATAGTCTCTTTCTGCTAGAGTTATCTTCACATATGGGAGAATGCCCAAAGGCTTAATTTTGCTCTAGTCTACTAGTCTAATAAGCAATTGTGTAGGTTGCATACCTTGTAGGCCTAGATCCTTCATTGTCACATCCATCATTATATTCACTGATGATGAGCCTCCATCAATCAATGCATCTACAATAAAACATCCTTCAATCCAAATTCCAATCTTTGGGGTGTCAAGATTCAAGAAGGTGGTAGCCACACCCACTTCTTTGCTTGGCTCTAGGGCCTTATTGGACTTGATGGTAGTTGTGGGAGCAATCCTTAGGCCACGTCCTCTTGCTAGTATGCTTTTAAATTTCTTTTGGAAGCTAGGGGATATTATCAATAACTAACAAAATGTTAGACTTGGTTTGAAGGTGTTTACGTCTTTAACCAAGTCATACTCTTTAATAGGATCCATGGGCTTCTCCAGCTGACTAGGGAATGGGGCAATACCCACTCTCATCTTTATCTTTCTTCTAGAAGAGGCAACATCTGTACCTCTTATATTATTGGGGGTGCTTCTATGTTGTTTATCTCTTGGACCTCTGGTCCTATCTCCTAGACTATCCTTATGTCTCTCTGTGGTAATGCAGTGCTCTAAAAAGGGGGGTGGCAGCACCCCATCATCCAAGTGCACTCGAAGAATGGGGGGCTACCACCCCCTTTTTTTCTACACACTAAGGTTCATTAGAAGCTATCAATGTGTGTAGAAAAAAGGGGGGTGGCAAACCCCCCCTCCCCCCCCCCCCCCAATCATCCGCGTACACTCGAACATTAGGGCCAAAAACATTTCAAAACGGAACTCGTAAGAAAATGATTAAGTTGCTAATTAGAAGAGGTTTAGAAGAGAAAAACCCTCCAAATTTGGCTGCCTGAATGTGATTAATGAGAGAATGTATGATTCATTTAAGAGGCTAGGTATTAAATATCATCAATCTTTAATGGACATTAAGTGTCACCTTTTCAGTCTTATTCTCTTGGAAATTGCAAAAGCTTGTATTTTTGAATTTTTGCACCAAAAGACGTCGCTCGTTTATTCCTCAATGTTCATGTTTTGCACCTCTCTTTCCTGTGGTTCTATTTCCTTCTCTGTGATATTGTTGCCCTATTTAGGGTTCCCTACCAAAATGTTTACCAATACCTCTTCTAGCAATACAAGCGCAGCCCCACCACATAAGTATATACTATTCAGTTAGATCCTATTTATTCATCTTGGAGGAGTATACACCATCGAGGATTGTTGGACAAGGATGACGCTAATAGGTTGTGATTACAAGGAAAGAAGCATGTAGACTTATTTATCCTCTGAACCCTTCTACAGGTAAACATCCTCCTTTTTACAATATTCACAACTTCATAAGGTATGTTGGAGATGGTTGTGATGGGATGCTTGGCTATTGCATGAGGTTATATTCTACATCTTTTACATTTAGAGAACAAATGCATGAAATGAAGGAAGCATTAATATTGGCACAAATAACTATTTCTAAGCTAACAGACAAGGTTGATAATCTAGAAATCTCTAATCGGTCATTGCAAGAAAAATTATTGCGCTTGAAAGAAACTTCAATAGGATTTAGATAGAGAAAAAGACCACTTAAAAATATAATGGACTGTGTAGTTGGGTGAAGAAAAGGAGACTAAATCTTGCAAAGAGATGTGTCTCTAATATTTCAGGTATTAATATTCGAGAGAATGATGAGAGGATTAAGCTTATTAAAGAAACCATGACAAAGAAGGACATTATAAGGATTCTTAAATCACCTGAAAATGTAGACTTGAAAAGCCAAACTCTGAAAGAGTTAGTGAAAGATTTAAAAGGAACGGTTAAACCAAATGAAATAGTGGACACATGTGGCAGTATGGGTATCAGTTGTAGAGGTTATCATGCTCTCTCTAAATTGTGGTTTACAAATCTTAAATGTCATATAATAAGTGCATTTGGTTTGCCTCAACGTCTTGAAGTTTCAATTGCTAGGACAGCTATGAATCATAGGATTCCATATGTTTTTGGAGAGTATATCCATATAGAAGGATCTATGCCCTATGAAAAACAAAAAACAAAGTCCTTTTCTGAATACAACACATTTAATAATATTTGGATTGATCTTAAAAGAGTCTAGATTGCAATGGTCCATATGTATAAATTTACTGTCCAAGAATGTGGGGGTATTTTGAAGTTTGCACTAAAATTGGATGAAGCACAGATTCAAAAGGGACAAAAGATAGAAAGAGTTAGCATCTGTGTCATGAACAGGGAATTGGATTACAGTTGTGGTAGGGGGCAAGAACAATAGTTTAAGATACAATCTGAGATGGAGCTTTGGTGGATTGGTGCGGCCCAAGTACTAGGCCCAAGTACTAACTGAAAGTCATGAAATCTTGAAATGGTTATTCTCTCATACAGGTATTCCTGATATTATAAAGTCTCAAAGTGTGGGTGAAATGTTGATAGTCAATGGTGTTGGTAGTTTTGATGTTGAATGGCATATGAGTGCTAACTTAAAAAGTATCAAATGTATGCTTAGATTAAGTAATGGGACCAATGCAAAATATCCTTGTATTTATTACATGGAGAGTTTGGGATCCAAAGAATGGAGTACTTTGCGGCCAACAAGAAGAGTCCTGACTTGGAACTCTATAGATTTGAGCAAGTTAAAAAATGTGGATGGCTTGTGGGATCCTATTCTCTCAATCTCTCTAAGGAACGTTCATATTTGTACATTACATGCCAAGATTAGAATAATTTATAAGTTGCTTAGATTGCATCTTGACTATGCATATTCAATAAAACCAGTATCTTTGTCAGATGATTGCATTGATAAATGTGAGGCTTTACTGTCAAAGATTGGTTTTCATGGAGGTCAAGCTCACTTGAGAAAGGATCCAATAGCCTTAGGGAAAACAAGAGAGGTCTTAGCAGATGTATCTATGGGGGGGTGCAAAATCTAGTCGATTTCTAAGAAATCATACTGGTAAACAAATGAATGCATTGTGGGAGTGCTGGAGAGAGTTATGTGCAATCACAACAAATGTGGCTAGCACACCACGAATTGCATTCCTACGAATGGAGGTTTGGAGACACCTTGACAGATTTTTAAAAATGCTCAGGGAACAAAAGATAACATCTAACTATTCAAAAGAGTACAAACGTTCAATTGTGAATCTTGTTCAAGCAATTAAGGAAGCTTGGGGAGAAAAGAATATTACTTTCTACTTGGCAATATAGACATAAATTTGAACCTTTTTGCTTTGAAAACAAGGTTTACTAATTTAAACTAATTATTTCTTATTGGGTTGTCACAGCATATTCTTCTTGTTCATGGACCTTATTTTGTGGAAGAGCAAGGGCCCTTAGCAACTTACAGTAGCCAAGGTATGGAGAAATCTCAGTACCAAGCACATATGTGTTTCTTTCGGAGCACCAGACATGGAGGAGGAGCAATAAAAACCAATGCCCTTCAGGAGTTATTCAATTGGTTTTTTCGAAGACAACTTCAAAGATCGAGAACACAATAAATGGGATGGAATCTAAAATACCGATACTATTTGCAAAATATTATATACATGGCTAGCTTTTAAGAGCCTTTACATCCTCGTCCTCCTTAGGTATTTTTCCTCTATAACGTAACAACTTTCTTCTCTTGTATCCAATTATGGATTTGATATATGTTTTGTTTGCTGCGAAAATATAAGATGAGTATGCTAGGAAGTATCCAATCCTAGAGGCAGAGAAGCTGGGACCATAACCAAATATTCAGATGGCTGTTGTCTTTTCCAAAAACATAACTTTGTGCGCATTGTACTGCAAACCTGAGTATCCAAGAATCCTTGTAAGTGCTTTAACACAGACAATTGGCCATGAGGCCTCCTCTGACAAAGTGCTATGCAAAACCAACAAAATATTGGGATCAATATTCGATATATAATGCCCAAGTGCAACATCCTTTAGGGAACTACCACCAACTCTCGATCCTTTGGATCTTCCCAAGAAATTATCCTCATCTGCAATCTTCAACTGTAAAAGCAACAATCAGAATGAAAAAAATGAAAATATGTATGTGGTTCCACAAAAACAAAAGAATGCATTACCATTTGATTTTCATCACTCTCAAGTTTGCTTAGATTCCATAAGCTAATCGATGTCTCCTTGACATCCTTGGGCTCCTTTACATATTCTGACTCCTCCCTTCCAAAATTGGAGATTCCAAGCTTCTCTTGAAATTGGTCAAACTCTTTGTCAGCAGCCTGTAACTCTTTCTTAGCATCTTTAACCTTGCTTAAACATAGGGAAAAAGCATTTGATGCATCTATAAACTTATCATTAGACATTTGAGTATCTAATTTAAGTAAGTCCTCCTTGGACTCATTTTCAACATCCACTATGCCTTTTGCATCTACAGATGCCTCTGCAATAACTGCCAAGCAATAATCTTCTCTCAAATTGAAAAGAATTTGGAGATCAATCAATAATATATACTCCTTGTCTTTAATTGGGAAAGTAGGAAAAGATGGAACAATAAGGCTTGAAGGAGTGTCAGATGGCTCATCAGGCTCTATATAGTGGTCTCTTCAATTACTGTCTCTACTCTGAATTCAGCAACATCCAGGTCCTTTGCAACTAATGCTTCCATCTGGGTGTCTAGTTGCTCCTCAACATCAACTTCATCTACAATCTCTTTAAGAAGGCAACAACTAGATAACTTTGAGGTTTCTTTATGCTTTTCATCAGATCTTAGAGGGTATTTCACAAGGGAAAATACAATGAATGCAGTAGACTTAAGCGCATAAGCTTGCATTTTTTTGGGTGTAAACAACATAACTCAGGTGCATAAAATCTATCAAGAGAATGATAACCACATTTCTTGGTAAACAAGGACTTCTCAGTGCTTGACCTTCCAACTGGGGTGTGAACATACTCCTTGGAATCCAACTGAACAACAGGATATGCCAACTCTTCAAACTTTGCAAAATCTTCCTTGATAAACTCATTTGAGAAATTGAGAATTTGATCAAGGTCCCACCCTGGATTGAAAATCTCCCTAGCTGTTGGATAGAAACGAACGTCAATATTGTTTTCTATGAGAAAATCCAGAAGCTTCTAAGAGGCTGTGACATATGTAATTTGAGACAGCCTTGGGATCCTCATAGGAGACTTTGAAGCCTTTCCCTTCTTTGGATCCTTGCTTGAACCTTCAGTTGTCACAAACATATGAGATGCTATTGAAACATCTGAGGCAACTAACTCCTTTGTCATTGTGGGCTCAAGGACTCTTTTCCTCTTCATAGATGTGGAGGTAGACATGTGTGACATCTCTGTACTAGATATCTTCTTGAGATTCAATAGCTCAAGATTGCTTGCCTATACAATGTGAATATCAAGGTATAAGCCTTTTGAAGTGGTGCACTTGCTCCGTGTTGCAGGATCTAGGAATACAATGCAAATGAGAGCCTTTCGGAATCTCCAACAAACACCAATATTGTGTCGTTTTTGCGAGAGTAGGAAAACGAGTGCTAGATGAGTCAACAATACGACATGATAGGAAGAAAATCAAAAGCTTTCTATTTATCCTCTCGCGTTGTGTTGGACAATATAGGAATAGGACGAGCTAGGAATACGACACGATATTATTGTGCCTACGGTGAGGACGATCTTGACGGAGAGGGTGACAGAGTATGGACGAAGGGGGGTAACGTGGAGATTGAAGATGGAGGGGGGTGATGGAGGGATGCAGGGGGTGATGGAGGGGGTTGTTGATGAACAAGGAGACAGAGGGTGTGATGTAGGGGTTGACAGAGGGTGTGATGGAGGGGGTGATGCATGGATTGACAAAGGGGGTGATGGAGATGGTTTGACGCGCGAGGAAATGGAGAAGAAAAGTGTACAAATAGATTTAGGTTTCCTTAAATAGGCACGAGGGCGGAAACAAGGAATATTCCAGAAACCCTAATCAAACGACCAAATGGGAACATGACACATGGATATCCACACCCGTGAGTATATAAGAACTTCTCAGTTGGCACGAACACAATTTCACACCTTACGTCACGACTGCCATTCGTCCAATAGCTCTGATGTTTTCGATTGATAGAGGTGTCATAGGTTCGATATTAGTGATGTCGAAAGCTATTGAATTGTTTGAAACAACACGATAGAATACTTCAGTAGCTTAAGCAAGAACCTTCATTGCGTTGTATGGTCCTTGAATCTCCAAAACAGTGTGATATCATTCATCAGCACTTTTGCAACATCCTCAATCGCGTCGTATCGGACTTCACTGCTGTAACCGAGGAAATCGTGCTTTTGATTGCATAAGAATCTGCCAATACAAAGTGGATAGGTCAGCAGAAACTCAAATTTTATCTATCGCGTTGTATTGTTCCTGGATTTATTGTGAAGCCAGGAGGAGTTCAAGACTTTTATCTAGTCTCTGTTATGGCGCGATGGGAGTCAATTAACTTCATGTCTAGATTCCTTATCACCCCGTGTGGGTCTCGATGGCCAAGACAAAACAAATAGAAAGGAAGGTCTCGGTGAAGAAATTTTTCTGAAGAAGGTCGTAAGCTAACTGTTGAGGAGACAATTGAAGAAATTGTTGTCCCTATTACACTAGCTGGTAAAGTTTGTTTAGGTGAATCCTCAGAGAACAAGTTATCTGGTGAGTTTGAGCCCTCAACTTCTCCTCACTCTCAAGTTCCCAAGGAAGCCCCTATGAGGAAAAAGAGAAAGTCAAGTTGGTTTTACATGTAGAGATGTTTTGGAGAGATAAGGAAAGCTCAAAAGTCAACCAGTCACCTCATTCCTAAGGCTGTATTTTTTAGACTGGCCAAGGAGATATCTGATAGATTGTTCTCTGGTTGCTTCTATGGATGACCTCAACAAGAGATGGCAGCTGTCTGCCCTACTATGCTTGTAAGAGGCAGCAATGGATTTTCTGATAGATTTAATGAATGATGCTTATATTGCAGCTGCCCATGCACATCGAATTACATTAATGAATAAAGACTTTAGTATGGTTAGCAGACTCAGATATAGGTTTGAAAAAGTTTTGAAGCCTCTTCCATCAATTGATCAAAAGGCATTTGAAATCCTCAATGTTCCACCCCGGAGAAAGCAAAAAGAGCCATCAACACCCAAGATTGAAGAGGTTACCCATTTGTATCCTACAAGGGTTGCAAGTGAGCAGGAGGTTGTCTTGGAGGAGAAAAGGAAAGAGGTAATAGAAAATGAGGATCTGATCTGTCAAAGAAAGATTTTGTCTCTTGGCCAAGTGAAGTACAAGAGAATGGGCAAAGTGTACGGTCAAATGGTCATGAATGTTTCTGTTAGTCCTAAGAAAGAAGACTACCTTAGCATTTCTCCAGAGGATAAGATCCTATTTGAGAAAAAGGATACTCAACTAACAAATTCAGTAGTTTATTGTTGTTTGAGGTAAGGTCTTTTGCTTCTCTTTATTTATAATGAATTTTTCCAAGGATCCTTATATTGCAGTCATTCTCTACTTTGTATACAGGGCATATATTGCTTCTCTTAGCATTGATATTGCTAAGGGTATATTTGCTATTGATCCACTTCTGTTTGTGGATTTTTTTTCAAATTTTGATTCAAATATTGCAAGGTTTTTTAAGGACTTCGATAGTGTCACAAACCATCATATTTTTTTTCCATATATTGAAAGGTACTTTCTTCAACATTCTATCTCTTGATGATTTGTCTTTAAGGTTATTTCTCACTTATGTTTTGGTTTGTAGAGGACATTGGAGCCTAATCTAAATCAACATTCCTGCAAGAGAGGTCATTTTTATGAATTCTCTTTTAGGAATCCATGGCCAATCAAAGATGTATTGTTAGTAAACACTCTTTATTTTATCTTTTATTAGATAAAGTTTGCAGTATTCGCTAATAAGTTAATATGTGTAGTGCTGCTAGACTTGTTACTACTCACTTGGACACTAGCTTTCAAAGCATTGTTGATCCTCAGAGACCTTTCAAGTTTCTGCTTCTTCAAGAGGTCCCATTGCAAAATAATGTACATAGTTGTGGCTAGAGAGTGGTTTCAAATACTTCAAGGATAATAGATTCAAAGTTACTGAATGTAGAGGGGGTGAATGTAAGTTGCCTATGCTTTATCCTTATTATAGTGAAAGTCCCTTGCTACTTCAAATAACTGTTGAGATATCGAGCTCCACTCGTGATACGCCAGGGTGACCGTTGTGTATTTATGTCACCGACTTGTCAGTTGCAGACGCGGTTGGTACACCGCCCATGAATAATAGCTACATGATAGCTATCCTTATCTACTCTAGTTCGTGGCTCAGTTAGTATGCCACCTTAGTTAGTTGAGTTTGGTTTGAGACCCATATATAGGGTTCTTCTATTTCTTTGTACTTGAGTTCTTTTTGGCTTACACAACTAAGAAGAGGAAAACTGTTTTCAGCCTCCACCCTTGTGTGTCTTCCCCCATTGTGCAAGCAAGAAAGCTTCAAGCGAGACTCCTTCCTTCTCTCCCACAATCTTGACATGGTATCATAGCCTTGTTCGTGGTAAGGAGCTCAAGAAAGCAAGCCAAGCTCGCGGTGTTCTGGTAAGAGGAGCAGTGTTGCTTTCATTTTCTGTTTTGGGAGCAGATCTCTGCAGGTAGCACAGCCGAAAATTGCAAGAGTGCATTGTCTCAGGTTGAGACGTCCTTCGCGGTGAAGCAAGAGGGCAGTATATGCTGCGGGTGAGGGCTTTAGCCCTTACGACCCTGTTTTTTTTATTTGAGGCCATTTCCGGTCCTATTTTGGAGGCGGAAGTTTTCTGCACGCACTCAGAAAAAGGCCCTGTTTTATGCTGTGCGACCACTGTTCTACAGGTCGGTGAAAAGTTACTGTAGAAATTGCATCGTATGCTTGTACGCATAGACATTGGGAGTTTCAGAATCATCCTTGGTTCCTGTTTATGCAAAATCGTCACTAGGAAGTGACTGTGTGGTCAAATACCACTTTCGCCAGTTTTGCAGATCTGCCCTTGTGAGGGTGAAGCTGTGTTTTTTGCAGTGACAGAATTTTTTGCAGTATTCTGTAATGGCGTCTGATTCTCTTTCACAGATTGTCACTGAAAAGCTTGACAAGAACAACTTCCAAGCATGGAAGTTTAGAATGACGAATTTCCTTATGGGAAAAGGATATTGGGAATTTGTTGCAGGAAATGAAGAAGAACCAGTTCTTCCTGATGTTCCCAATCAGCAGCAAATGCAGGCATTTAAAGCATGGCATGAGAGAGCCAGGAAAGTTATGTATTGGCTGTCTATCAGCATTTCAGACTCTATGATTGTGCATATTCAGGATGCAAGTACGCCAAAGGAGGCATGGGATACTTTGTCAAAAATGTATAGCACAAATACGCAAGCCAGGAAAATGCAGCTCAAGCAAGAGTTGCACAATGTGCAAAGAGAAAATATGAGCATCAACGACTACCACATGAAGGTGAAGAAGATTGCATATGCACTTGCTTCCATTGGGTCACCAGTGGAAGATGATGATTTAGTTTCTGTGACCTTGAATGGTCTAGGAAAGGATTATGCACAGTTTCGGACATCCATTTCAGTTCGTGAAAGATTTCTTGATTTTGAGAAGCTGATTACTCTTCTAATTTCTGAGGAGCAAAGAAATGGTGGTGCATCTTCTTCAGGAGGAACTTCAAAAGAAGCTGTCTTCTACTCAAATGCTGGAAGAGGTAGAGGAGGCCGATATGGAGGCCGTGGTAGAAATCAGAATATGCAGCAAACTCAAGAAAACCAATCCTATGGAGGAGGACGTGGTAACTCTAGAGGCAGGGGGAGCCAAAGAGGTCGTGGTGGATGGCAAAGAGGCCAAAATGCAAACAGTAATGTTGAATGCTACTATTATGGTAAAATGGATCATATGGCTAAAGACTGCTATAAAAAGCAGAATGACATCATGAATGGAAAACTGCAACAAGGAAATCATGCATCCTCTAGTAGACAGGGTGATGACAGAAATGAGCATCTGTTTATGGTGCAGCACATGAACAATTATGTGACAAGTGCAGAAGAAAGCAACAATGTATGGTATGTTGACTCAGGTGCATCAAACCATATGACAGGTCATCCAGAATGGATGGAGGATGCAAGGAAAATGGAAAAACCAGGATTTGTGGAGACTGGTGATGATACTGCACATCCTATTGTGCAGATTGGAAAAATTCCTTTGTCTATGCAGGATGGGAAAAAGAAATACCTGTCCGATGTATTTCATGTCCCGAATATCACCAAGAATCTGGTTTCTGTTGGTCAAATGGTTGAGCAGGGCTTGCAGGTCAGATTTAATCCTCATGGATGCTTTGTTGAGGATATGAAAAATAAAGGTCGCTTGATAGCAAAAGGAAAGAAGAAGGGCAGAATGTTTACATTGGATGCAGACATGTCTGAATTGAGTGCAGCAATGTTTGCACATGGGACCGGTGTAGTTGCAGATATTGATATCTGGCATAAATGCATTGGTCATGTTAATGTACAGCGACTTAAATCAATGCAGGCCCAAAATATTGTTGCAGGTTTGCCGAAATTCAAGGTTGCAGAAATGCATAAGGTATGTGAAGCCTGTCAGTTTGGAAAACAGGCAAGGAAACCATTTCCTAGACATGTTCAAGAGAGTAAGAAGCCATTGGAATTAATCCACTCTGATGTGTGGACAACTAAAGTTGCATCTCTTGGAGGCTGTCATTATATTGTCAGTCTTATTGATGACTATAGCAGAAAAGTTTGGGTGTATTTTATGAAAAAGAAAAGTGAAGTTTTTGGGCATTTCAAAACTCTTAAAGCTATGGTTGAAAAAGAAACAAGCTTGCAGATAAAATGCCTAAGGTCAGATGGAGGGGGAGAGTATCTTTCAAATGAGTTTGCAAGGTTCCTACAGGAGCATGGCATAAAGCAGCAATATTCATGCAGTCATACCCCACAACAAAATGAAATTGCAGAAAGGAAAAACAGGCATATTGGAGAGGTATCTCGTGCCATGCTCAATGAAAAAGACTTGCCAGATTTTTATTGGGCTGAAGCAGTTGCTACAGCAATCTACATAATGAACAGGACTCCCACTGCAGCAATACATGGAATGACTCCAGAGGAGAGGTATACTGGTAGGAAACCAGATATTTCTCATTTGAAAATTTTTGGTTGCATTGCCTATGTACATGTGCCAGATGAGTTGAGATCCAAGTTGGATCCAAAAGCTGAGAAGTGCATCTTTATTGGTTACTCTCTGCAGCAAAAAGGGTATAGATGCTATAACCCTTCTACTCGTAAGTTTACAGTGAGCAGAGATGTTGTTTTTGATGAGATGAGTAGCTGGTATAAACCAGTAAATGTGATTGATGATGTAGATGCACAAAATGGTAATGCTGCACAAAATTCACAGCAGCAGTCACAAAATATTAGTGGACCTGGAGCGTCCTCTAGTAGTGGTTCACATTCTTCGCCATGGACAGGCAGATTGAGATCAGGAGAATCTTCTCAAAGTAATGCAGATAGTGGTATGCAGGTATCACGAAAAGGAAAAGAGAAGGTTGATCAGCCCATGTTTGATGTGAATGCAGGTCACTCTTATGTGGATGGTGAATCCAGTGGCTCAGAACAGACCATTGATGATGAGTTGGATATTCCTTCTATTGTTACACCTGGAGTAAGGAAGACGAGGGATGTTTTGAGAGCACGTGGGAGTGAACCTACTTTGCGCAGGTCTACGAGAGCTAGGTATCCTGTGGATAGGCTGAAATATGATGGATTTACAGCCATTCACTATGCATATATGGTTAAAGTGATACAGGAACCAGAACCCACTTCTTTTGAGCAAGCCATGGGAAAAGAAAAATGGGAGAAAGCCATGGATGAAGAAATGGATGCCTTGGAAGCAAATGCTACATGGGAATTGGTACCTTTGCCTAAAGGTAAAAATGCAATTGGCTATAAGTGGGTTTCTAAGGTGAAGCACAATGCAGATGGTTCTGTGAATAGATACAAGGCAAGATTAGTAGTCAAGGGGTATGCACAAACATATGGCATTGACTATGAAGAAACATTCAGTCCGGTTGCAAGGATGGCAACCGTAAGAGCAATCATTGCTATGACTGCATCAAAGGGATGGTCTTTACATCAGATGGATGTAAAGAATGCCTTCTTGCATGGTGATTTGCAAGAAGAGGTCTATATGGAGCAACCACCAGGTTATGTGCATGCTGTTCATCCTGAGTTTGTTTGCAGGTTGAAGAAAGCCTTGTATGGCTTGAAGCAAGAACCTAGAGCATGGTCTGACAAGATAGGACAGTATCTTGTCACTATTGGCTTTCAGATTTCCAAGGCAGATTTCTCACTTTATGTGAGAAAAACAGAGAAATGTATTATGCTACTTGTCATTTATGTTGATGATTTGATTATGACAGGTGACAGTGATGAAGATATCCTTCATGTGAAAATGCTATTGAAGCAGAAGTTTGAGATGAAGGATTTGGGAGAGCTGCATTATTTCTTGGGCATTGAGGTGATTAGATCACCAAGTGGGATACAGCTCTTGCAGAGGCAGTATGGATTGGACAAGCTATCCAAATATGGGTTGACAGGCTGTAAGCCTATTTCAGTTCCTTTGGAGCAGAATGTGAAGCTGAGCACGGATGCAGGTGAGCTTCTAGAAGACCCTACTATGTACAGACGCATAGTAGGAAGTTTGATTTATATGACTATTACCAGGCCAGATTTGAGCTATGCTGTTGGATTGGTAAGTCAGTTTATGTAGGCTCCAAGGAAACCACATTTGGATGCGGCTAGACGCATACTCAGGTATGTGAAGTCCACATTGCAGTATGGACTATTTTATGAGACTGGGGTTCAGATACAGTTGCATGGATACACTGATGCTGATTGGGCTGGTAGTATTTCTGATAGACAATCTACCAGTGGATATGTGTTCTCTTTTGGGAGTGCTGCAGTCACTTGGAGCAGCAAGAAACAGCCTACAGTTGCCTTGTCGAGCACAGAGGTTGAGTACAGGGGTGCAGCAATGGCTGCATGTGAGGTAGCTTGGTTGCATAAGCTACTTTATGATATGCATCAGTCTACAGATGGACCAGTTGTCATTTATTGTGACAACATGAGTAGTATACACTTGGCCAATAACCCAGTCTATCATGCTAGAACAAAGCACATTGAGGTGCATTATCACTATGTGCGAGAGAGGGTTTTACTAGGTCTTATTGATCTAGTTTATGTCAGCACAGAGGATCAGGTAGCTGACATATTCACGAAGGCATTGGGCACAGAGAAGCTGTGCAAGTTCAGAGACCTGCTTGGTGTGCAGGAATTGGGATTGAGCTCGAGGGGGAGTGTTGAGATATCAAGCTCCACTTGTGATACGCCAGGGTGACCGTTGTGTATTTATGTCACCGACTTGTCAATTGCAGACGCAGTTGGTACACCACCCATGAATAATAGCTACATGATAGCTATCCTTATCTACTCTAGTTCGTGGCTCAGTTAATATGCCACCTTAGTTAGTTGAGTTTGGTTTGAGACCCATATATAGGGTTCTTCTATTTCTTTGTACTTGAGTTCTTTTTGGCTTACACAACTAAGAAGAGGAAAACTGTTTTCAGCCTCCACCCTTGTGTGTCTTCCCCCATTGTGCAAGCAAGAAAGCTTCAAGCGAGACTCCTTCCTTCTCTCCCACAATCTTGACAATAACTTGTGTGCTTTGTTACAGTGTAGAGACTACCTTGAGTCATACATGTGGTGGATATGGGAGAGGTGTATTGAACTAGTTTTAGATAGGGCAATTACACTGGTGGACCCAAATTCCCCTCTCACGGCTAAAAATTCCAAAGGACAGGCAACAACGAAGGACAAAGGCAAGAAAATGGCAACCATAAAAAAAAGAAGTCTCCAAGGTCCAAAAAAAAGGGGCCCAAATTTAAGGGCATGCCTAAGCTTTCTCCATTGAAATTTATTACATCCCCTCTAAAGCCCAAGGAGAAAAGAGTGCCTGAGGTAATTAAGTTCTTCAAGCGACCAAGGAAAACACCTACTAAGAGGAAACTAGCGATGATGGATGAAAGTATGGAAGATGAAGCAACTTTTCCAAAGAAAGAGAGAAGTCTTAAGGATGGAGAATCTAAAGAATAGCCCGAGGATGGAAAAGTCAAAGATCAAAGAGAAGCTAAAGAATAGCCTTATAATTACCAATTTGTCTATTTGTACTGAAGTAACATTCCCCTTGTGTATACATCTGTAGTGCAATATTCTAACCCAAAATGTAATGATATGTAATTTTGATCTTTCCCATGAAAGACCATTTTTTGTTCATAGAATCATAGAGAATTATAAATCTTGTACCAAGTCTTTCCTATTAAATTGTACTGCAATTTTGTAACTCACGATATAATGAAATCATTTTGGTCCACCAACGACGATTTGTTATTCACAGAATCACTGCAAAGCTTATACCAAGATTTTTTTAAATAGTACTTATCAATGTGTATAATTCCATGTTTCTAGCAGCAATATTTGTGAGCAAAAGAAAGATTCAAAATTATTTATACATGCATATTTATGGTCCAAAACTCATAACACTAGGAGGCAAACAACTCATACATGATATAGAGCTCTCAGCTCTTTTTCCAATTATAGCACCATTTACCTTGAACTTATATCCAGGAGTAACATTCTCTAGAAACTCCAAGGTGTCTCTTACATCCTTAAGACTCCACTTTGAAGCAATGTTCACATCCTTTACTTCTTGTGTGGTAACTTGTACTGTAAGTTTCAATGTCTTACAATCAATATCTGAATCTAAAGGAACCCAAGCACCTAATCTAAGTTTGTATCTTCTGTAATCAAAACCTATGATAAGAGATTGTCGAGATATATGATAGGATAAACCCAATGATTGAGGGCACACATTGCACCTTATAAAGTCACCTTTGTGGTCAGATTCCTTGATTTCCAACATAGACCTAAAATTTTGTCCAACTCTTCATCTGAAAATTTTCTATTTAGCCATGAAACCTTCGTCCGTTTGTAAGAATGTTGTTTTAAAGCAAGCTATAAAAACATGCAAAGGTAAAAACCACAATAAACATACTCTTCTCGAGATCCTTCCAAGTGTCATAGCCTTTCTAAAATCTTGAGAAATCTTGAGTTTAAAACTCTCCATTGTTGCTTCATCAGGCATCTCCCAATCCAAAGATGAGAGGCTTGGTAATTGCAGATCTTCAAGGTATCCATACGCACTTGCTCTTGAAGGAACCACATATTGTGCATAATACACAAAAATTCCACTTTCATGAAAAAAACTCGTGGTTTGATCAGCATAAATAATGCATGCAAATTCTTTATGAATGGCATGGAATGTTCCGCTGAGGCTCTCCATAGGTTGCCACTCGAAACTTGTTGATGGAAAGATATCTACAACCAATAATCCATTATTTAGCATATGCTTCAAACAAAACCATATACTCACGTAAACCTGACACCTCAAACTTACAATGTGCTTGCTGGGAAAAACATTCCCATGGATCCAAGTGCATATCTCTAGCCATGTAAACATGTTGCACCAAAACAAACCAGCCTTGAGGCGTGTTTTTGAAGGCAAAGATACGTCCCTTCCAATGATATTTGATATCCCCTTGTTTTGTTTTTTTCACTCTGTGAGAGCCCCTACAAGATGGTAGCATTGTAACCCAATCATTTATAGTAAATATTTTGGGCTCCTAGTCTCCATTTGCACTCTTTCTATACATGGTGCAAGAGTTTATGGAATGAGAAGGACGCCTTGTGGACGCCATGTAAAAGACAACGAGTATGCAGACAATGTGCAGAGAAAGAAACCTAAAGAGAGAGGTCAAGGAGACAAATTAAAAATACTACGAGTGCCAAGAACTTTGAAAATTCTATCGATTCAAAATGGTCTTAATTAACTTAACTTTGTCATGTCTTCGTCAAAGGTTTTGGCAGCTTTTATTAGTTAATAGGGGCCGTTGGGACTACCAAAACTTGTTAGGGTTTGAAGATTTCAACTAAATAGGAGGGGAGAACCACAAAATAAACTCTACTATCTCAAAAGCAAAGGAGACAAGAATACCATATTTTTGTCCACGTGGCAAAATCTCTTTGGCCCTTTTCTTAATCCACGCATTAACAAAAGTGTCATTTTTAATGTTTTTTCGGCCCTAATGCAATGGGGGGACTACCACCCCCCTTTTTTTCTACACACTAAGGTTCATTAGAAGCTATCAAGGTGTGTAGAAAAAAGGGGAGTGGTAGCCCCCCCATCATCCAAGTGCACTCGGATGATGGGGGGGCTGCCACCCCCCTTTTTTTCTACACACTAAGGTTCATTAGAAGCTGTCAAGGTGTGTAGAAAAAAAGGCAGTGGCAGCCCCCCAATCATCCAAGTGCACTCGGATGATGGGGGATTTCCACCCCCCTTTTATCAAGATGTGTCGAATTCATTAGAAGCTGTCAAGGCTCCATTGACACATCGTAGTAGGGGGAAAAAACCAATTAAATGGGTGTTTCATGGCTCCACCACCAACCCAAATCATATGAATGATGCTCACAAAAAACTCAAAGAGATGGAAGGAGAGATTTTTTTCTAATGAAAGGTTCTCTTATCGTGTGACTAGAGTATCATCTTATAGGGCCAAAGTAACACCTTGCATGATTACTCATTGGGAGTTCTAGCTCTTTCTATGATGGAATGACTAGCCATCCCAAATAGATCGACCAGAAAGGATTTGTTTGGCATAAAGTATAAAGTACATGGTGTATTTCATAAAGTATAGTCTCTTAATCATCTCTTAGATGTGAGTAGAGCATTCTTATCTATATTAGTTATACAACCATCAATACCAAGTGTCTTTACTTTGGACACTATCTCTTTACATTTCTATCTTGGTTCCAAAATCACAATGTCCATCTAATCCTTTTCACATAGTGTTATATCATCACTTAACACTCCACTCCTCTAAATCTTTCCATGATTTCACATGAGAGACCAACCAAAGCTTGTAGCATTAAGTTCCACATTAATTCAAAATTATTATGAAGCTATATACATGTTGATAATAATAGCTAGGTACACTCGTCTCCTAAGAGACAAAGGCTCCAAACTCTCATAGAGTATCACCCATGTCTTGCTACACAAGCATTTATCTCAAAGGTCTTCATGCTACAATTGCCCTTGCATACCCATGTATTGCTACAAAAGCACTCATCACAAAATCTTCATGCTACAATAACTCTTGCACATCCTGTTGAGATATCGAGCTCCACTCATGATACGCCAGGGTGACCGTTGTGTATTTATGTCACCGACTTGTCAGTTGCAGACGCGGTTGGTACACCGCCCATGAATAATAGCTACATGATAGCTATCCTTATCTACTCTAGTTCGTGGCTCAGTTAGTATGCCACCTTAGTTAGTTGAGTTTGGTTTGAGACCCATATATAGGGTTCTTCTATTTCTTTGTACTTGAGTTCTTTTTGGCTTACACAACTAAGAAGAGGAAAACTGTTTTCAGCCTCCACCCTTGTGTGTCTTCCCCCATTGTGCAAGCAAGAAAGCTTCAAGCGAGACTCCTTCCTTCTCTCCCACAATCTTGACATGGTATCATAGCCTTGTTCGTGGTAAGGAGCTCAAGAAAGCAAGCCAAGCTCGCAGTGTTCTGGTAAGAGGAGCAGTGTTGCTTTCATTTTCTATTTTGGGAGCAGATCTCTGCAGGTAACACAGCCGAAAATTGCAAGAGTGCATTGTCTCAGGTTGAGACGTCCTTCGCGGTGAAGCAAGAGGGCAGTATATGCTGCGGGTGAGGGCTTTAGCCCTTGCGACCCTGTTTTTTTTATTTGAGGCCATTTCCGGGCCTATTTTGGAGGCGGAAGTTTTCTGCACGCACTCAGAAAAAGGCCCTGTTTTATGCTGTGCGACCACTGTTCTACAGGTCGGTGAAAAGTTACTGTAGAAATTGCATCGTATTCTTGTACGCATAGACATTGGGAGTTTCAGAATCATCCTTGGTTCCTGTTTATGCAAAATCGTCACTAGGAAGTGACTGTGTGGTCAAATACCACTTTCGCCAGTTTTGCAGATCTGCCCTTGTGAGGGTGAAGCTGTGTTTTTTGCAGTGACAGAATTTTTTGCAGTATTTTGTAATGGCGTCTGATTCTCTTTCACAGATTGTCACTGAAAAGCTTGACAAGAACAACTTCCAAGCATGGAAGTTTAGAATGACGAATTTCCTTATAGGAAAAGGATATTGGGAATTTGTTGCAGGAAATGAAGAAGAACCAGTTCTTCCTGATGTTCCCAATCAACAGCAAATGCAGGCATTTAAAGCATGGCATGAGAGAGCCAGGAAAGTTATGTACTGGCTGTCTATCAGTATTTCAGACTCTATGATTGTGCATATCCAGGATGCAAGTACGCCAAAGGAGGCATGGGATACTTTGTCAAAAATGTATAGCACAAATACTCAAGCCAGGAAAATGCAGCTCAAGCAAGAGTTGCATAATGTGCAAAGAGAAAATATGAGCATCAATGACTACCACATGAAGGTGAAGAAGATTGCAGATGCACTTGCTTCCATTGGGTCGCCAGTGGAAGATGATGATTTAGTTTCTGTGACCTTGAATGGTCTAGGAAAGGATTATGCGCAGTTTCGGACATCCATTTCCGTCCATGAAAGATTTCCTAATTTTGAGGAGTTGATTGCTCTTCTAATTTCTGAGGAGCAGAGAAATGGTGGTGCATCTTCTTCAGGAGGAACTTTAAAAGAAGCTGTCTTCTACTCAAATGCTGGAAGAGGTAGAGGCAGAGGTAGAGGAGGCCGATTTGGAGGCCGTGGTAGAAATCAGAATATGCAGCAAACTCAAGAAAACCAGTCCTATGGAGGAGGACGTGGTAACTCTAGAGGCAGGCGGAGCCAAAGAGGTCGTGGTGGATGGCAAAGAGGCCAAAATGCAAACAGTAATGTTGAATGCTACTACTGTGGTAAAATGGGTCATATGGCTAAAGACTGCTATAAAAAGCAGAATGACATCATGAATGGAAAACTGCAACAAGGAAATTATGCATCCTCTAGTAGACAGGGTGATGACAGAAATGAGCATCTGTTTATGGTGCAGCACATGAACAATTCTGTGACAAGTGCAGAAGAAAGCAACGATGTATGGTATGTTGACTCAGGTGCATCAAACCACATGACAGGTCATGCAGAATGGATGGAGGATGCAAGGAAAATGGAAAAACTAGGATTTGTGGAGACTGGTGATGATACTGCACATCCTATTGTGCAGATTGGAAAAATTCCCTTGTCTATGCAGAATGGGAAAAAGAAATACATGTCTGATGTATTTCATGTCCCGAATATCACCAAGAATCTAGTTTCTATTGGTCAAATGGTTGAACAGGGCTTGCAAGTCAGATTTAATCCTCATGGATGCTTTGTTGAGGATATGAAAAATAAAGGTCGCTTGATAGCAAAAGGAAAGAAGAAGGGCAGAATGTTTACGTTGGATGCAGACATGTCTAAATTGAGTGCAGCAATGTTTGCACATGGGACCGGTGTAGTTGCAGATATTGATATCTGGCATAAACGCATTGGTCATGTTAATGTACAGCGACTTAAATCAATGCAGGCCCAAAACATTGTTGCAGGATTGCCCAAATTCAAGGTTGCAGAAATGCATAAGGTATGTGAAGCCTGTCAGTTTGGAAAACAGGCAAGAAAACCATTTCCTAGACATGTTCAAGAGAGTGAGAAGCCATTGGAATTAATCCACTCTGATGTGTGGACTACTAAAGCTGCATCTCTTGGAGACTGTCATTATTTTGTCACTTTTATTGATGACTATAGCATAAAAGTTTGGGTGTATTTTATGAAAAAGAAAAGTGAAGTTTTTGGGCATTTCAAAACTCTTAAAGCTATGGTTGAAAAAGAAACAAGCCTGCAGATAAAATGCCTAAGGTCAGATGGAGGGGGAGAGTATCTCTCAAATGAGTTTGCAAGGTTCCTGCAGGAGCATGGCATAAAGCAGCAATATTCATGCAGTCATACCCCACAACAAAATGGAATTGCAGGAAGGAAAAACAGGCATATTGGAGAGGTATCTCGTGCCATGCTCAATGAAAAGACTTGCCAGATTTTTATTGGGCTGAAGCAGTTGCTACAGCAATCTACATAATGAACAGGACTCCCACTGCAGCAATACATGGAATGACTCCAGAGGAGAGGTATACTGGTAGGAAACCAGATATTTCTCATTTGAAAATTTTTGGTTGCATTGCCTATGTACATGTGCCAGATGAGTTGAGATCCAAGTTGGATCCAAAAGCTGAGAAGTGCATCTTTATTGGTTACTCTCTGCAGCAAAAAGGGTATAGATGCTATAACCCTTCTACTCGTAAGTTTACAGTGAGCAGAGATGTTGTTTTTGATGAGATGAGCAGCTGGTATAAACCAGTAAATGTGATTGATGATGTAGATGCACAAAATGGTAACGCTGCACAAAATTCACAGCAGCAGTCACAAAATATTAGTGGACCTGGAGCGTCCTCTAGCAGTGGTTCACATTCTTTGCCATGGACAGGCAGATTGAGATCAGGAGAATCTTCTCAAAGCAATGCAGATAGTGGTATGCAGGTATCACGAAAAGGAAAAGAGAAGGTTGATCAGCCCATGTTTGATGTGAATGCAGGTCACTCTTATGTGGATGGTGAATCCAGTGGCTCAAAGCAGAGCGTTGATGATGAGTTGGGTATTCCTTCTATTGTTACACCTGGAGTAAGGAAGACCAGGGATGTTTTGAGAGCACCTGGGAGTGAACCTACTTTGCGCAGGTCTACGAGAGCTAGGTATCCTGTGGATAGGCTGAAATATGATGGATTTACAGCCATTCACTATGCATATATGGTCAAAGTGATACAGGAACCAGAACCCACTTCTTTTGAGCAAGCCATGGGAAAAGAAAAATGGGAGAAAGCCATGATGAAGAAATGGATGCCTTGGAAGCAAATGTTACATGGGAGTTAGTACCTTTGCCTAAAGGTAAGAATGCAATTGGCTATAAGTGGGTTTATAAGGTGAAGCACAATGCAGATGGTTCTGTGAACAGATACAAGGCAAGATTAGTAGTCAAGGGGTATGCACAAACATATGGCATTGACTATGAAGAAACATTCAGTCCAGTTGCAAGGATGGCAACTGTAAGAGCAGTCATTGCTATGGCTGCATCAAAGGGATGGTCTTTACATCATATGGATGTAAAGAATGCTTTCTTGCATGGTGATTTGCAAGAAGAGGTCTATATGGAGCAGCCACCAGGTTATGTGCATGCTGTTCATCCTGAGTTTGTTTGCAGGTTGAAGAAAGCCTTGTATGGCTTGAAGCAAGCACCTAGAGCATGGTCTGACAAGATAGGACAGTATCTTGTCACTATTGGCTTTCAGATTTCCAAGGCAGATTTCTCACTTTATGTGAGAAAAATAGAGAAAGGTATTATGCTACTTGTCATTTATGTTGATGATTTGATTATGACGGGTGACAGTGATGAAGATATCCTTCATGTGAAAATGCTATTGAAGCAGAAGTTTGAGATGAAGGATTTGGGAGAGCTGTGTTATTTCTTGGGCATTGAGGTGATTAGATCACCAAGTGGGATACAGCTCTTGCAGAGGCAGTATGGATTGGACAAGCTGTCCAAATATGGGATGACAGGCTATAAGCCTATTTCAGTTCCTTTGGAGCAAAATGTGAAGCTGAGCACAGATGCAGGTGAGCTTCTAGAAGACCCTACTATGTACAGACGCATAGTAGGAAGTTTGATTTATATGACTATTACCAGGCCAGATTTGAGCTATGCTGTTGGATTGGTAAGTCAGTTTATGCAGGCTCCAAGGAAACCACATTTGGATGCGGCTAGACGCATACTCAGGTATGTGAAGTCCACATTGCAGTATGGACTATTTTATGAGACTGGGGTTCAGATACAGTTGCATGGATACACTGATGCTGATTGGGCTGGTAGTATTTCTGATAGAGGATCTACCAGTGGATATGTGTTCTCTTTTGGGAGTGCTGCAATCACTTGGAGCAGCAAGAAACAACCTACAGTTGCCTTGTCAAGCACAGAGGTTGAGTACAGGGGTGCAGCAATGGCTGCATGTGAGGTAGCTTGGTTGCATAAGCTACTTTATGATATGCATCAGTCTACAGATGGACTAGTTGTCATTTATTGTGACAACATGAGTAGTATACACTTGGCAAATAACCCAGTCTATCATGCTAGAACAAAGCACATTGAGGTGCATTATCACTATGTGCGAGAGAGGGTTTTACTAGGTCTTATTGATCTAGTTTATGTCAGCACAGAGGATCAGGTAGCTGACATATTCACGAAGGCATTGGGCGCAGAGAAGCTGCGCAAGTTCAGAGACCTGCTTGGTGTGCAGGAATTGGGATTGAGCTCGAGGGGGAGTGTTGAGATATCGAGCTCCACTCATGATACGCCAGGGTGACCGTTGTGTATTTATGTCACCGACTTGTCAGTTGCAGACGCGGTTGGTACACCGCCCATGAATAATAGCTACATGATATCTATCCTTATCTACTCTAGTTCGTGGCTCAGTTAGTATGCCACCTTAGTTAGTTGAGTTTGGTTTGAGACCCATATATAGGGTTCTTCTATTTCTTTGTACTTGAGTTCTTTGGCTTACACAACTAAGAAGAGGAAAACTGTTTTCAGCCTCCACCCTTGTGTGTCTTCCCCCATTGTGCAAGCAAGAAAGCTTCAAGCGAGACTCCTTCCTTCTCTCCCACAATCTTGACACATCCATCTCTTGCTACATAAGAACTCATCACCGAGGTCTTCGTGCTACAATTTCCTTTGCACATCAAAATGTTTCTCATGGCCTTGTATCTCTCACTCTTTTGCCCATTCATTGTGCAATACTCCAAATATAACTTCTCATTTTTCAAGTCATCATTGTCTCAACTTATCCTATTCATCCCTTATGGTTACACTCAATATCTCAACTTATAGACCTCTTATCTCAAACACTGTGGATATATTTCTTCAATCCCTTGTTCACCTACATGATTTATATTCATATCATCCATGTTTGGCAACACAAATTGAAGATAGGACTCTACATAATGCCTCTACCTACTACAAGTACTCTACCTAATGCAAATGTCTTTACAACACAAATAGTAGGCAAGTAGAGGCCTTATTTTCACCTCTTAGAAATATATTTTCAACTTTAAGAATATATATGAATCTACCTATTGCCTCTGCTAAAGCATAGGATTCACCTACAGCGAATTAAGTAGTGATGGCAATGTGACTCAAACCAGGACTTATGGAGAAATATTTCCTAAGGGATAAATTTGGTGACCAAGATATTGCATGGACCAAATCTCTTTTATATCTTATTCCATACCTAAGATCTATCTCTATTCAACATTGAAACCCACAAAGACAGGGGCAAGGTCAAAGAGGAATCCCTTCCTCATCACAAATAAGAATGATTGAAGTACCACCCTAGCTTTGTATGCCATTGCAAACCACCTCTGAAATTAGGCCCTTCTAGCCTTGGATACAACTAATGTGTTAGTGCTCTTCTTATCCCTCAATTTGTTGTGCGAGATCCCTGTTATTTGGTTTCTTGAATAATTCTCTCCCCCTAATGTAGAATTACAAGAGCCTATGTCACCCCAAACATTGGCCATGAAGTTTACATGTTTTTAAAAGTTTGAAATTGCAAACAAAGAGAGCATCTTGGTTGGCCTCACACTTAAACAATGAAAGTGGGTTGAGGTGGAGATGTCTATTGAAATGAGGTTCTACCACCATACTCCACCATGGTGCAACACACCATGTATTCTAATATCTTAGCTTGTTTGGAAGGTATTCACCACAACCCACATGATTGCACAGTAATAGTGTTGACTTTAAATTCCACGTGGAAGCCTCTTGAAGAAATATTCTCTTTTTTTTTTAATGCTCTGAATACAAAGGAGTCTCTCTCTAATTTAACCCAAAATCCATGTGTTTTTATAATGTTTTTTATTTTTTTCATGTTTGTGTTTTTTGAATCATTTATGTATACTTACAAGTTCATTGATACCCTTAATTCACAATAAGATCCTCTTGAAGAGATGAGCTTTTTTTTTTTAGAAATGCTCCAAATAAAATGATTCTTTATCCAATTTTGTACAATTTAGTGTTTTCAATATCTTCGTTATTTTTTTCATGTTTGTGTTTTCATAATCATGTGCTAGTTGAATTCAAGAAGAGTTTAATGCATTCATTTCCAAAGAAACTATAAAAATCAACGGTCAAGGATTGCTAGAACATGAAACACAAAAAAAGGTTGAAGTTGCCATAAGACTTGAGGAAGAATAGTTGAAAGACCATGGCTACAAGTATCTCTCCATTTCCAATCATGCCACTAGAGAAGATAGCTTCAAGGTATTATATGGAATTCAATGGGATGAACCAAGCATGGTGAAGATTACTTGCATGACAAGTTATACTGCATGTCAAGCTTTGAACTTTCCCAAGAGGTAAGATTATTTGGTGTGTCTAAATGTTGCAGTTGCTTCAATCTAATGAAAAAAAAGGTTGCATTTTCTACTTTTATGGATTTCCATATTTGTCATGCAAGCACATGTGCATCTCTTGAACATAGTGAAGTCATCTGATGAAGACTAAGACAAGATGCCTAAGTTAGAATTCTTAGCTAAGAGACTACTCTATGGGTATTATGTTGGTGTTTCACTCAAGTATACCTATATTTTTATCATTGGTTGCTAGCTATTACAACCCATGGAAGCATGGTTTGTTTTAGATTTTTTCTCTTCCTTGTTATACATGTTTGCAAATTCATGGTAGTGGGTGTCTCTTATTTGATTTGAAATAGAATACCTAAGCAAGGGAGACTATCAAATTTTTTTTGGACAATATGCTAACTTGCATTGTGGTTGCTAAATCATGGTTATAGGTGGTTCTTGCGTTGCATTACTAAACAAATGCTTGATGTAGTGTCTATAGTAGTGACCAAAGAGTGGATTGATGTGAAAGATGAGAACACCGTGTGCTCTCTAACTATCCAAGAGCGTGGGACCACAAAATGGGAGGCAAATGTCTATCTTTGGTGGGTTGATTACCCCCTTGGGGTCATTCCAAAGCAACAGATGGATTTGTGAGTAATGACATTAACGTGTTTATTTTACAAATGTCTAGTATGTTCACTAAATGGTTGATTAGTTGAGGATGTGATAGTTAAAGTAATCATGGTGTTGTTCTTCTAGGATTCATGGCTGAGCATAGCAAGGCTTCCACTATAGATACACAATATGATAATGTTTCTCACCCATCTAGGCTTGCAATACTTAATGCATATGTTGCACCTACTACACAAACCAACTAGGATACAAGTTGTGCAGTTCCTTCTGAAAAATTGTAGAACATGCTAGGTAATAAATATATGAACCTTTGTATCTTACCCCTTGCCTAATCTCCCACCTTTGTATTGATGTTATCTTTGATTATGGGTTTGTTGAGTTAGATGAATGATATTTTTATTCTTATTTGCAAAGGCAATAAGTTGATGGA
Organism: Lygodium microphyllum; assembly: GCF_053477565.2. Taxonomy (NCBI): domain Eukaryota; kingdom Viridiplantae; phylum Streptophyta; class Polypodiopsida; order Schizaeales; family Lygodiaceae; genus Lygodium; species Lygodium microphyllum. The sequence continues at coordinate 117,026,425 of NC_141136.1, forward strand.
TCTAGCTAGTGAGACTCTTGAGCCCATGCAAACACACCCGATTGAGTCATTAAAAAAATGTAGTTCTCCAACCTCAGCCTTCATGGTTGAGTCGGTATTTGGGCATACTAATTAGGAAAGATGGCCCATTACACTTGTTGGTGAGTACTGAAGATTAAACATGGATGGGGCACCGTGTCACGAGGTTGCAAGATTGATATTTGTAAACTTTACCACGAGTCTACTAGTGGATGCATTGGATGTAGAGTTAGTGGGTGAGTTATGTCATGTGTCATATGCTAGGCATATATTATCTATTGCATGCCACTTTTAAAGTTCACAAGTTGTCATGTTTTGACATGTATGGAGAGTATATCTATACCAAAGTGGAATGTCTTTACAAAGAACTTGGTGGTTGGCACCATGGACGTGGCATATGAGTGATTCGTAGATGAGGGATTCTTGATTACTATGTGCTTAACAGAGCACATTGGAGAGTTCATTGTAAATGCCGCAAGGGTAGGCCTTGTTCTTTATCACACATGGATTCATTTTTGCATTACAAAATCCTATAGACACCCTATTACTCGAGAGACAATAAGAACCTAAAATCTTCTTTACTTTTATTATGTGGTTTTATGAGTTTCTTTCTGTTGCTACATATACACACGTTCATTTTTGTAATGCTAAAATAGGTGCTCAACAGCACCATTTTCTTATGGCATTGTGTGGCGGGTAAGCGTGTACTGCCTGTCATACAAACGAGAGGTTTGTAAGGCCATTGATGCAATTCACTTTCTAGCTCATCAGAGCTATGTGCTAGATGGCTCTGTCTATCCTATGAAGATTCATGGGATTCTTGCTAGGGCTAATGTGAAGAGATAATTATTGTTTTATAGGTGATGTCTTATATACTTGGAATGTTAGGAAATAGTTTATTGAATGTATTTTAATAAGTTTTTTTTTCATTAGGGGATTACTCGACACCTTCACAAAGCAATGGGATTATGTCTTGGATGTGTTTGCAAGATGTGGTGGCCTTGGGCCAGCAGGCCAGTGCCAAGGATGGTCGCCATTGCCTTTGCATGGAGATTGATGACTTGCTGCACCAATACTAACTCTCAAACATTGCATGTGGACTAGTTCCTTACATAGAGAGGCTCTAGTTTTAGAATAATACTATTATCTTTGGACATGTGATTTGAGGCCTTTCACTGTATTGTAGACATTTTTCTTGTCATAGTAATTTTAGAATAGCTATGGTTTTGTGTGCATGTATTTCTCTTTTTTAATATGGACACTCTAAAAGACAATAAATAGTCTTGGTCATTCTCTGCCATGTGATTTGCTTATTAACTATACATGGCAGACTCTTGGTATGCTTTAAAAAACACCACTTGTTTTGTAAATTCAAAAAAATCTTTTGGTATTTCACCAAACATAAGATTTGCAAAAAGATCAAAAAATTTACTAGAACAATTAATCCTACTCCTTCACTCAATGAGGTTTCTAATGGTTCAATCTATATTTCTTTGACACAAGCTTAACCATAAGGTTTACATGTGGGAACATCAATTTTTGAAAGCTTTAAAAAAAATAAGCATTTACAAAAGCATGAAACTAGAAGCTTGCAAATATTAAATCCTTGGTACGTTGCACCAAAAAGCTGGAAAAAAAAGGGATTGATTGCAAAAGAACAAAAAGAAAATCTCGCAAAAATAAAATCCCCGACAACTTTTAAAGAGTATAGGAGGCTTCTTTCACAATAAGCATCCATCCATTAGATAGAATCATCAACCACCATCAATCAACTTCTCAATAAGCTCCATCTTCATCTTCAACTCCATGCAAGAAGGATAAAACACACATATACATCATACATACACAAAACTCACATAGACACAAGACAATGTAGTCTAAATATGGTACATGCTCCCAAAACATGAAGAGTAAAGAGAAAGATTTTCATTGAAAAGATCAGTATAACCAAGAGAGTGTCCATAGGCTATATAGGATGAAGATATTTTTTCTTGAACTTATTACTTAGCTTGAGACATTCCAGACTCTTATTCTTATCTACAAACTGTAGAGGCACATTCTGGAGAAATCGTAAACAACACATACTTTCCAATAGGACAATAAACCTAGTAAGAAAAGCTTGTGCAAAATAATACAAAATGTCCATCTGAGCAACAGTCACATCCTCATTAGGATTAATTGTCAAGTTTAGAATACTCTTATGAGTATTCAGATGAGACTGTTGATGCATAAAAGCAAGACACCAAGAAAAATGAGATGCCAAGCATACTAAGGTATCCTTAGAACGAGCATTGCTCTAGCAAATTGAAGATAAAAAGTAGAACATTGTGCAGAAGTGTCCCATGACCTAGGAATAATAGGCCAATTAAGCATTGGTCATGTCAAAGAATCATTCAATGTTCACTGTCATCGATGGAGAATATCACTATCATACCTAGGAGTATCCATCAGTGATTGTGGAGGAAGATTAATATAGTCAAATGGAGATGGTAAGAAAATAAGGGGAACAGTGAAGAGGTGAATAAGAGAAATCATAAAATGAAGATATTTGAAGGGATAATAATGATGGGAAAGAAGGAAAATAAAAGTAAAATTTTTTGAAGGGATTCTGCTAGAAAAACAAAGGGAATAGGTGGGACAACAGATGTAGGTTCAATATGAGTAGGCAAAGATATAGGATTAGCAATAAATGGGCAAGTAGTAAAAACTTGAATTTGAGAAAAAACTACAAGGGTAAAAGATAAGAGAGAGATACTATTTGGATTAGAAGTGAGGATGGCAATATACAAGTGTAATCGATAAGAAATTAGGGAATACGATAGGATATCATGAGGATCATATGGGTAGATGGAACATTGAAAATCAAAAGCTAAAAAGAAATCATCAGTGAAAAACGGCATTATAATTCAACACTTGGGATCACAATGTCTAGATATTTGACTTATGAAAGACACTCCGTCGATGGCAAAGTTCTAGAATATCATTCTTGTAACATGCCCACCTACTAGTTATCCAGGCACGTTTTAAGCGGTCCATCGAGAGACAAATATAAGCAATGCTACCCGGCACTCTCATGGAATGATATGGGGTTTTTCACCTAGGGTTTCTTGAGTCCGCCTTGCAATGGAACGTTCGTGGCCGGAACCCACTGGGATCGATCTGCAATTTGGGTTCCTAGTGGTCAAGGTCTCCTGACAGCATTCTAGCGTTGGGTCTTGGATATCCTACTTTACATAGAGATACCCAAGCTAAAGCAGATTCATGCCACACTTGGTTTAAAGAGAATGGGAAATGAGAGGGATACGCCACTCAACCTCTCTACCCGTAGGACATAATCCCATTTGGTCCCCTAAAATGACATGAATCGAGGTCCTAACTAACAATTTCTAAGGGTTGGATGTCGGTAAAAACCTTGTGAGAAGCCTCCCAATTCTCTCAGACCACCTCGCCGTAAGGCAGACCTCTCTTAGGGGTTCTACCCACCTGCTTCCCTCAATAGGCATTCTTTAGTTATTTAGATAGGTCCTACAACATTTATGTGTGACATTTAAAACTAGCTTCCTTAATTAAGCCTTTTTGGAAACATGGTTCGTTCATGCAATTTATAGCATCGACACAAAAATAGAGCCAGCTGTCCTCTTGACAAACAAGTTCCTTAACTTATCTTCAAGTTAATCTTTGTCTCCTGCCTATACAGGAGAAATTACATGTCCCTTCTACCGTGTAGAAGTAACTAGTCCAAATCGTATGGCACCACAATTTCCATCCTTTATCTAGAATAGGATCTTCCAATGCCACAAATGTTGGGGCCACAGAGGTCTCCAACTCCGTTCCGGACTTGGCAAGGGTTATCCAAAGCTCCACTTGACCCGCAAGCTACCTAAGAGTGAAACATTATTCCTATGGTTGGCCTTTTCAAACCTTCAGCCCTTGAATTGAGCAGTGCCCTTTTCGGGTTGATTTGCAATGCAATCATGGAGGTGATCCACCTGTGCAAAGAAGCTTTCCTTAATCAATTCATTTAAGAATCAAGCATAGTTAAGGTAGTCAGCCTAATATCATCTTCCAACAAAACATTCCTTTATTTCCATGGCAATTTTTCATCACAGTCCCTTGCCATGATTTTACCATCAATCACAAGCACTTGGAATAATCATCCAAACGACAATCCAACAATCAATTGAATGTAAAAGAATTTAGGATGTCGTTTGTTCAACCAACAAAACCAATTGTATTTTTCCAAACAATGCAGGAATAGGGGGGATAACATTTCCATCCGCATATTCACTCTCCCCCTTGGGATCTAAGAGTGATACTTTACAAAATTTTACTTAACACTCCCTTCCTTTGGCTAGGAATATTCTAAGGTCTTATACAACTATACAAGATGTAATTTCTATTGATCACTTACATTGATCGATAACCCAATCAACAAGTATAAAAGAATTGGTCTTTCCTTTAACTTAGGGTTTTCTAATCCTTGAGCTCTCCACTTGCCTTTGAGGCCTCGGGTTTTTGTTTGTATCTAGCCTAACCCCAAATTGGATTGGTGAAAGTAGTAATTATCAGACGGATCTCAAGGCATCTTAGTTTTAATCCTTATGATCATAGTTTGTACTAACTATGCACATCATCAAGATTCTAATCTATTAAATATGAGCTATTAGTTCGTGATGTTAGCAAGAGCCTAGGTAAAGACCTAGAGTTTCTAAGATGAATTTCTTCTAGACTAGGTTGCTTACCATGCAATCCATCAGGCATGCAAGCTACAAAAATATACCTTTAATGTGGCAAAAACATAACTACTAATTTGCAAGAAGAGGGAGTTGACAATACCTTGGAACCTTATATGCTTTTTATGCTACGTATGAATTTGTCGCATAGCATCTAGATGCAATTTACTTCTCTTAATACATGCACTCTGAAAACTTAGTCTTGCAAATATTTGGGATTTTATCATTTTTCAATTATTTTATTTGGGTACCAGGATTTGTGTGAATTTTAATGCACCATATGCATAAATCTATGCACGGTCATCTATGGTTATGGTGAACCTGATGTGGAAAGAATTATCCTACGATCCCCTACGTTCTCATTAAACATTGAAAAATAAATTCAAGCTACTCATTTAAATGAATTCATGTGCATGCCAAATCGATATAATCTGTCTTAATGAATAGAGGAGATGGCAATTTGTACCTCGGTATTTGGAGATGAATTATCCATACCCAACGTTGTATTTATATTCACTGCAATGTCTTGGCCGGTGGCTCTATTGTTGGATGTGGGATTACCGTTGGTGCATGTCACCCTCCTTTGTTTTAGAGCCATAGTTCTAGCTTATGACCCTCTCTCTCTCTCTCTCTCTCTCTCTCTCTCTCTCTCTCTCTCTCTCTCTCTCTCTCTCTCTCTCTCTCTCTCTCTCTCTCTCTCTCTCTCTCTCTCTCTCTCTCTCTCTCTCTCTCTCTCTCTCTCTCTCTCTCTCTCTCTCTCTCTCTCTCTCTCTCTCTCTCTCTCGTGTCAGAGAGAGAGAGTATCGGGGCGACTCTCTTCTATTGCGAAGAAGAGAGTCGCCCCGATACGCTCTAAGGAGGGGGGATAAGCTCGCAAAGAAGACAAAAAGGGTAAATGTGTGTGGTCACCCTCTAAGGAGGGGAAAAGGAGGAACCTTCTAGAAGGCTCTCTCTCTCTCTCTCTCTCTCTCTCTCTCTCTCTCTCTCTCTCTCTCTCTCTCTCTCTCTCTCTCTCTCTCTCTCTCTCTCTCTCTCTCTCTCTCTCTCTCTCTCTCTCTCTCTTTGCCGTGCAAGGCCCCTTTCCTTGCGATGGGGGAAAGAAGGAAGTAATGAATTGCAGCACTAGAGGGGGGGGGGGGTTTATAAGGGAGAGGTGGGGAGGAAGTGGAGTGGTGGTGGTGGTGCATGGTGGCGAGGAATTCTAGGCCTCCTTCTTCCTCCCCCCTCCACCTATTTGACAACGATAGGGGGAGGAAGGTGATATAAAAATTTCAATTAACTTTAATTGTTTTTAGGGGTGAATATTACATCCTCTCCACCTTAGAGAACTCAAGATGTCCTCATTTTGGAAAAAACTAGGGGTTTCATTTTGGAACCTATGGGGTAGGACCCATCATGCATTCATTGTAGCACTCTAACCACTCATAAGCATGTGGTATGTTAAAACAACAACTTATTGTATTTGATATATCTAAGTCTGGATTACAAGATAAAAGTTTATTGTAGTTACATCTCATGAATATCCTCAAGATTTTATCCTAAGTATCTAATAATTTCTTGGTAGATTCTGGATCACTGAAGCTTATACAACTTTATTTCTTGTAAGTTCAAGTTCTCTTTGAGCCTTGTTGGGACAATTGACGTGGATATGTCCAATGTTGTGGCACTAGGAACATCGATGGATGACTTGCTTAAAGAGAGAAGCTCAATGACCAAAAGCAAAGATAGTGCAACCTCTAGAACCTCAGGGAGAGCCACAACCGCTAGCGAGAGATCGAGCCAAAGCACCCAGGAGAAAGGAAAGAATGTCGATCAAAGCTAGGAGTTGGCAAATATGAAGCTAGAGTTCACTAAGCTTTAAGAGATGATGAGAAGGTCCAAAAGACCTCACTTTCAATGCATGCATTGCAGAGGAAAACACCTTCCGGTTATGTTCATGGATCCTAGATCCAGACCCTATGCCAATTGTGGTAGGTTTGGCCATGATGCCATGCATTGCTGATTGTCAAGGCGATTGCCATACCCACAGCCTTATAATTAGCCTTACCACCTAGGAAAGAGACTACCACCTTACGGAAGGAGATCTTCATTAGCTCTTCCAACTCCCAATGATTCAAGGCCAGCTATCCCTAGGATGGATATCAAATATTCTTGTGCATGGAGTCTATCTCAGACTGCATGGCCCTCTCCCAGGAGTGAGTGTCACCCCTGCACATAGCCTCATCATAGGTGAGAGGCCCTTTTGTATCTGTAACCAAGACATAATGCATCGAGGGCTCAAATCTATCGGGTGGACGTCTATCTCTAGTAGATCGTCTCATGGCAGGCTCTATGACTGGTCCAACACCCTGGCCATGTGTACCAACTGCTGTTGCAGGTTGTCCAACTGGCTGTGTATGAGCACATGGCTCCTCCTGGAATATAACCCTACGTATCTCTACCACCTTCTTAGGCTACCTATGCATCTTGTCTTCATGAAAGACTACATCATGGCTGCGGATGACTTTCCACGCTTGCGGATCCCAGAGGCAATAACCCATTGTTTGAGTGATTCCTTCCAAAAGATGGCTGAGTACGCATAGGTGGCATGGGCATGGGTGGTGGCTGAGAATTACTCCTCATCCCATTGTTTATGGTTTCCTCATGCCTTTGTGAGGGCTCTCCTTGCTCAAAGCTGATGTTGGGAATGACCATTCTTCCCAAAATACCTTGGGTACTTGCATAGGCTGCATTCATGGATGGGATGGTCACTCTTTCAGCTTGCATGCTTCATATATTCTCTTTTTCCTTGCCTTTCATTTGGGAATCCATCCACATTGAGAACTTCACTACAAGTGCTTCCATGGTAGAGGTCATTTGGTGCATCTCCATCACCATTTGAGCTTGACCTTCCATTACTTCCCTATGCCTCTCCACATGTCTAGTCTCGTGTGAACTGAGGGTATGATTGAGTGCACTAAGACTTCCCATGGAGTGAGAGAGGTCTTCCTCTTCAACCTCAAAGTTGGTGTCATCCCTCGGGGTGGGCGCATCCCTTATCTGTTTGTTGAACATCTTCACTTGCTTTGTTTTTCCCCCTGTTACCCGCCATGTCTAAGTCCAGTCCTGTGAGACCACCTGTCACTGTATTGGCTATAATTAGAGCTAGACAACTTTGATTAACCTACTTTTTGGTTCAAAATGGAGGCAACGATGCCCTCTTTGAGATGAGAATAGGCATGTGTTCCCATGTTTTATACAAAAAATTCTGTAATCAGAAATGTGGGACTGTTCTGTGCAGTCCAACACCCTGTCTACACCTAGGAAATGCATGTTTTGGGCTGTAGGTATTTGGTATGCTCCAAGTGGGTATCCAAAACTGAGCGGGGTTCTTGGCAAGACCTGAGGGTACTCTCCAAGGTCAACACCTCAATTCTTGGGAATGGCAACACCTCTGCAAATGCAAGCAATTTCTCTACAACACCCTGAAACAGTCATAAGAGGGCTGAAATTGGGTTCCCCTTCTATTGCACTATGGGATTCACTGTTTGCTTGGCATCATACATCACTTTAGCATCCCTTAGTATGTTTGGCATCACTTCAGCATTACTGAGCATAAGAGTAAGCATTCCCATGACCATATTCAATAAGATAGGCTCTCATACATGCATAACCACTGCCCTTACTGCATATATGACTGCATAGGTATATCCCATGATACATATATCCATCTTCAATCCAAGTGAAGTAATACATTCCCATGAATTATTGCATACATAGCTGCATGTGTATCTAAAGATACATTTGATGATACATGTATTGAAGTACAATCATACATTCCATGCACACAAGGGTGTGTCATGCCATAGTCATCAAAATTTCCATCGGGCCAAGTCAATTTCTCGATTTCCCAAGAAATACCTGCACTTGCAAACGAGTTTTGGCCTCCAGATCATCGGGAGGTGGGCGAAGTTCCCCCCGGGCTGGGTTGTGCACCCCTTCAAGGTCTTTGATGGCAAGGGGGGTCACCCCTCTTTTGTCTTGCCACCTCGCCTAGCATCGGGCTTTTCCTCACCTGGAATATACATGGCAGACATTTATTAATTAAACACCCAGCATGATGCATTTTAGGAATGGAAATTTTGGCTTTTCATGAAGTGCATGGAATTGGAATTGGGAATAGAGATAGAAAGCTTACCGGCAGTGATTCACTGCCAACTCACCCTTATACAATGGATTTATTAATCAATTCTTGGCTCAGCCAATTAGCTATGGAACATGCGGGATCAAATTGGAGCTCTCATGAAGGATTGAAGTGGCATTATGGCTGCAATCTTCATCAAACAACACCAAAATGGTTGTGCTCCATCAAGAAGAGATGAATTCAAGCTTGGGGGAGAAGGATTCTTCAATGGGGGAAGGGCATTGCTTGCATAGACTGATCAAGAGAAGGATTCCTTCCAAATGAGCACTCCATAATGCCTTCTTGCTTCTAATAAGCCTTCAAATCTTGAAAATGAGCTCCAATGTGGCTGTAGGTTGGAGATAGGATGGCTTAGGACCTTCCCATGAAGAGCTCTTGATGAAATTGAAGCTCTACTTTCATAGCCATGGCTGCCCACAAATGCATCTCTTCAAATCTTGCTTCTAAACTTCTTCCCATGCTTCTTGATGGCCAAATCTTGAGTTAGGCTTGAAGAGTGAACCCCCGGGACCAAGAAGAGACCAAAATCTTCAAGATTCTTGAGCTTGATGCCAAGCTTTCATGGCTGCCATGGACTGCATATGATTAGGGTTTTTGAGATGGAAGAGAAGTCCAAGAAGATGAGAAAGAAGGCTTCAATCTTGCCCAAATGACCTGCAAGAAGCTGGGGATGAGAGCCAAGCAGGAGAGGAAGCTTGTTGTGCTGTCATTTTGGTCTGGAATCAGCCCACATTTTGTGTTGTTAAATGCGGGGAGCTGCCTGGAGGGGAGAGGAGGTCTCACACAACACTTCCACCACTTGCCTTATAGCTCAAAGGCTTAAGGAGCCTCTGGAAAGGAAGGAAAACTCCATGGAAGAGGAAGAGCAAAGTTTGGGGCTGATTATCTCCATGGGAGCTTGCAAGAAGCTTGAGAAAGAGGGAGAGAGAAGAGTCTCCCTGAAAAGTAACCTCAATTAGACTTTCTTCTAACTCCTCTAACCACGGTTACTAAGAGTTTACCTTCAAAATGGGCCAAAAATGACCAATGGGCTACCAAAGTCGGTCTTCCTTCCTCCAAACTTGGTCCAATCCACCATTAATGCTCCTACCTACAGTCCTTGTGGTCCAGAAATTTTTGGGAACTCCCCTACTGCTCCCTGTACCTATGTACCTATGACTCAAAATTCCATGTGAATAGAAAGTTATAATTGGGTAAAATGAATGACTAACTTGGATACCAATTATCAAGGAGAGGGACTGGGAGAGAGAAAGAAGAGAGAGAAGACTGCAGAGAAGAAGAAGAAGAAGAACATAAGAGAGAGATAGACATGTACGAGGAGAGAGAAAGACTAGAAATGGAGAGAGAAAGACAGGAAGAGAGAGAGAGAGAGAAGACATGGAAGCTTTGAGAGCAAGGTGAAGGAGAAAGAAGACTTGTATTAATTATATGATGATCAAAAATTAAGTCTCTCTCACCTTATATGCCAGCCAATGTAGCTAGTATTTCCTCGTTATTAAGTCCCCCTTTCTTGCACTTTTCCTCTACCTTTTAGGTTATGCATCGGTTGATAGGTGTAGAAAGTGGTTTTTTCATGTGCTTTTCTTGTAGAAGTGGTAAAAACTAACCTTTAATACAAAAAACAAGGTTGAACTGAGGCTTATCCCTCATGCTCCAGCCATCTCATATATCCATGAACATAAAGCATATGTTTTCTAAATTTCTAATGCAAAAACCTAATTTTTTCTATTTTTCACTATTTTTCTTCATTTATTTAGATAAAAATTCTGATATTTTTGATTTATGGGTTGAGACTAATCACAATTATTGAGAATTTATTTTATATTTATTTCTACTCCATGTAAACCCCAAAATCATAATAAAACTCCCAAATTTTATCATTTCTATAAAAACCACATAATTGCGGCTCTTGCGTGTTTTGATATAAATTATTATACGACTCAATTTTTTGGTTTTCTTCAAGTTTTGTAATAAATTTCAGCATTATCAATCAAAGGAAACCATTTCTACACAATCCCATCAAACATCTATCATGAAATAAATAAATCTATTACTTACACATAGAAACATGGATTTGGAGACTCGTACTTCATGGTTGGAAGACCATTGATGCTCATTCTTGGCTACTGACACACTCTCTCAGCCCAATCTACGATCTCCTTCACTTGAGCACCATCATTCCATAAAAAACATCCATCAAGCCCCACCCCCTTCTCTCATAGAATCATGCATGTGAACATGCAGCAAGAGGAGAGAGGACTAAAAATTAGAATTTTCATTCCCTTCATGAAAATCAACATGCTTACACCCAAAATGGAGCCCTCTAGGATGGATCAGGTATGTGTAGTCAATTCTCCCTCAACCCTAGCATCGAAGAGGCACGATTCTCAAGAAAAATGGGGCGCAAAAAAAATTGTGCCCCTCTCTCCTCACGTTGAGCTTTTTGGTTTTCTTCCTCTTAATTAAGGTTAAGGTTTTAATTTTAAAATATTTAGTTCATCTCTTTGTGTTCACAATGCAACCAAAGTGGATTTTTCACTTTTGGAGGGGCAAAAATGAGTCCGGATTCGAGATCCATCTAGCCTGATGGCTTCGTGATGTTGAAATCTATAAACTTGGGACCCATGATGCACTTTTCAGCTCTAAAATCATGTAGCTGCTTCATAACATGAAACCTTGTAGGAATTAAATGGGGTTTTAAATGGACTCGGATCGACGAACCAAGACTTGCATTGGGTTCCTGGCATCGAACTCCATCTAGGAAAACTCTAGCTCATTGATCCACAACTGTTTCATTTTGCATGAAATTTTGGTCTTTTATGGCCTCTCGGGCTCTTTTCCGCTTCAAAAAGAGTCTTTAAAATCCGCTCTCATTGGTGACCACCATGGAATAGGGTGACTCAGCCCGTCAAATCCCACGAACCGATCTACTCAAACAACAACCAGAGAAAGCATCAAGTTGCCACAAAAAATATACTCAACAAAGCACAAGAACAACTGTCACTCTATCCCTTGATAGAATCAAGGCATGAGAATCCACAAGGGCTAGGCCCAACATAATCTGACAGAAATCTAAAGCGAGTTGCTAACCAACTGCTCTAACATAGACTAGCTAAAAGACCTATCAAAGAGCTCATCCTAGTGGTGGCCTGAACTACCTACCTAACTTAGGACAACTGACAACTGGACCAGGACCTCCTACTAGGCGAGGACTCTTATAGCCTTGTCATCATATTTTTCTTTCTTGTAACACATTTTCCTTTCAAGGTTTCCATACTCGAGCATGTAAAAAGGAGGGAGTTGAGCATAGAGTGACCCAAGGAGAACAGGGCATTAGCCTCAGGTGTCTTGATTTGGTAACCAAGAACTTACCAAGCTCTCACGAGGCGACACTTAATACTTTTCTATTTTCGTCCACTTTTATTTTTGCTCCAACCTTTTTTTTTTGGCTAGCTGCTACCCCTAGGAAGACAAAGCATCGGCCCCAAGTCCTGACTCATCCCCCCAGGAACCTACTAGGCCTCTGCAAGGCAATAATCAACTACTTGTATGAATTTTCTCTTTTTTTTCCCTTTTCTAATTGAGGGGTTAAATCTCCTTTTTATACACCTCTGTAATTTTTATCTTTAGATACATTCAGAACTTGCTCTTCTTCGCTATTTTGGTAGGCTTCTCTAACTGCCTCACACTAGCAGGGACTGCTAGGACAGCTGCCTAGCAAGGAGGAAGGACAAGATCACAATGACTACCCTCTATCACATGTATTTAATGCTTGAAAATGTCCTAACATGACAACTACTCAAATATCCCCCAAATATACCTAACCAAACCCTAGGATTTCATGCCTTGATTACCAATCCTCACAAGCGAAAAGAAAATAAACCCTGCATACACATATAATATTATCAGCTTAAAGGAAAACTCAAAAAGGCAACGACACCACCTAGAATGGCCATAAGAAGCTCCTACGTAGCAAAGGCTTCCTCCAGGAACTTTATCCAACCTGTGTGATGCAATCACTAAAAAAGAAGACCATTAAATGTGCATGCACCAAACAGACGTATGGCCCTCTTGGCCTAAAGGCAGGAACATTTCACAACCAACAAAATGGCCCTCTTGGCCTAAAGGCAGGAACATTTCACAACCAACAAAATGGCCCTCTTGGCCTAAAGAGATATAACATTTCACAACCAACAAAACGTGACCCTCTTGGCCTTATGAAGGAAAACATTGGAACTCAACAGAGACGACCCTCTTGGCCTTATGAAGCAAAACATTAGAACTCAATAGAGACGACCCTCTTGGCCTTATGAAATCAAATATTTTACTACCATTTAGCACAACATACTACTGAAATAATCCCTTGGTCCTAACATTACTCAACTAAAGCACAAAACTGACCAAGGATAAGGCTTTTTAGGCCCTACACTAAGTGTATCAAGTTATTAGCTAACCCCCTTGCATAAATAGCAAGGGGTGTCCAACGAATATGATGATACACAATCCTATGTATCTAGGATAGAGTAGAAAGGTGCTTACGTGCTACTTGACTCATAACCCAAACTAACCATCGATGGCCGAAATATGACGTGTCAATAAGTCTCCAATAAGAAGACCCCAAAGTAGTCCAGGGCTAATGTTAGGGAGGTACTTGTAAGGGCTCCTGTGGACCACAATTGAAAAAAACATCTTCCATGAAGGCATAGTTAGTCAAGGAATCCAGAAAGCGATTCCATTGTCTAGGAACTAGCTGACAAGTTACCATCTCAAAGATATGCAGCACATCCAAGGCTACACAATGGTACATCTGTAAGATGGGATCCCGTACACTATAGGTCCCATTTAGCTTATTAATTACTAACTTCGAGTTACCTTTAACCAATAATTGGCGGATATCACCACATTAGGCTACATTCAGACCCATGATCAAGGCCTTGTATTCTACCATATTATTAGTAGAAGAAGGTCCTAAATAGACTCCCATCTTCATGATAACCCTATGTCGGGGATCTTTAATGACCACACCAATGCTCACATGTTTAGTGGGCCCTTTGGAAGCTCCATCAAAATATAGAGTATAAACCTAGGCTTCATTGATAGGCCACACCATAATAATCAACTCACTCGTACGTATGATAATCAAAATAAAGCCAAGAGATAGGATGTATAACAAGCACAATCCCTCCTTCTTCGTTGAACTCGATAGGAATGTCAGTCATAAGTCATTGACAAAGGTGGCAGCAGACCTTAATTTCCCACGTAAAGGATCTGTCTTGCCACTCAATAACATGATACTCTTTGCTCCACGAGATCTCTCAACCTTGGTGGTAATGTTGCTCAAGATACAGATGGTCCAGATAGGGAATGATGCATCCCATCTACTCATCTTGGTGCCTACTAAACATTAAAGCTAAATCTTGAAGGACCTGCATAGGCACCGATCCCAACATTAGCCCTTATACATAGTAAGGCTTCAGCTTATGAAAGTAAACTTTAGTCTTAAACTCTACCCCTTGCAAATCTGCTAGAAGGGCCATAGAACCATTCTTTCCTAAATGTACAATCTTGTATGGTCCATGCCATTTGGGTTCTATTTTTCCTGGAAAGAGCTCCCAATGAGTATCATAATATAACACTAACTAACCTTTCACAAATTTCTACTTCTTATCCTGAAGATCATGAAGGGCTTTCATTCTCCTCTTTCCTACTTCTCGATGTAATAAAGCTTGCAACTGAATCTCATCAAGATGTGCCAGAGAAGTATACTGTTCCTATAACTCTTTTTTCTCTCCCAACAACGAATGATTTAGGGCAAAACGCATAATAGGGAGCTCTATTTCCAATGGAAAAACACACTCCTCCCCATACACTAGCTTGAATAGGCTGTGGCCTATGGCTCTCTTGAATATCGTGTTGTAAGCCCACAATGACACATATAATTTCTTATCCCAATCACGCTTGCTTTCTGATACTAACTTGGATAAGATTCCTATCAGTTGTTTATTTGTACTCTCAACTTGGCAGTTCACTTGAGGATTATATGGGGTAGTCTTGTTGTGCTTAATATTCAAAGCTTTAGTCAGGGCCACTATAACCTTGTTCAAGAACCATTTCCCTCGATCAGACACAATCTCCTTTAGTGGATTGAAACAACAAACAATTTGCACCATAATGAAACTGGTCGTCTCCTTAGCATTGTCCTTCACCATTGCTCAAGCTTCAAACCACTTTGTAAAGTAGTCTGTTGCTACAATAACATATCACTTTCATGTAGTTGATGAAGGGTATATTGGTCCCACAAAATCAATACCCCATTTTTCAAAGGGTAACATAACCAAAATGGGATTTAGAGGTAGCCTACGATTTTCTCTCGCATCGTATCTTTGATAGACATCACAACGCTTAACATAATTGAAAGCATCTTGGAAAATCGATGGCCCCCAATATCCAACATGGAGAGCTTTTTGGGCGATAAACTGGCCAAAAAAATATTCCCCACATGTTGAATCATGGCACTCTTCAAGAATAAATGGTACCTCATTGGGTACTGCTCAATGATGATAGATATCATCTACTTCTCTCCGATACAAGACACCCACTATAATCAAAAAGTGTAATGCTTGTTGCTTGATCTTTCTCTTTTTAGACTTCAATGAAGCAACCCCGAATCCTCTTGTAAATAAATAATGCATTATAGCCGTATACCAAGAAGGGATGGAAGCTGTATTTATTTTAAATAGACCTTCAATATCACTTTCCTCAACCAAAATTTCATTTGGTTCCCTGAAATCCACGAGACATTCTACAGTACCTTGTAGCTTCAGTGGCTTGCTCCTAATCCCATAATTGAACTCCTGCAAAGTGATTAACCACTTTGCTAAATGATCATGTGGCTACAACTTGTTTAGCAACAATTTGAGTCCTTCCGCCTTTGTAAAGAATACTATCTTCTCATAGAGAATATAATGTAGGATACATAGTCCTTCTTTTCTTCTGAAGTGAGCATGGACCCTAATTTAATTGGCCGTGAATCATTTATCATACCAAGGTCAAGCTCAATTACATCGACATCCCTTATCCTCTCCTGAGCCTCTATTGGCTCATTCAAAGTAACTTGTAGATATCTTCTGTAGTGGACTCCTCATTGGATTCATCACTTGATGACGTCTCACTAGCACATGGAGCATCTAGTGTATCAAACTTTGATGAAGATAAAGGAACTCTCTCACTCTAAGGATATTCGGGATAGGCATCTACTACTATACATCTAGCATCTCGACCAAAGATCAATCGCTCAGCGGGTATATCAACCTAATAGTCTACTTGTAAGATCCATGGCCTGCCTAGCAATACTTAATAGCTAGGTCACCTTGCAACCTAATGACCCTAAAGTCCAGAATGCATTTTACATTGGCTACAATCACATGGACTTTAGTAATGCAACCTTTGGGTTGTCTTAAACTATCATTAGTCATTCGGAGGATCATGGAGGGATCTTTCTTGATTTCTAATCTCACTCTCTCCATCAATTCTGAACTCATAATGTTGATGACAGAGGATCATGTGTCCACAATAGCATGGTCCACTAATATTCCATCAACATATGCTGCTACCCTTGGGCAATGCTTTTCAGCATGCTCAAACTAATCATCTCCTACTCCTGCTATTCCCAGGGGATCAGCGATATACCTAGTATATAGAATCTTCTTAAATTCCTTGTGCATTCTTGGAGACAACTTAATCAACTGTAGAAGATTTACATTTATCTTAACTTTGTAAAGAGAACTCGCTAAATCAAATTTATAATAACTAGCAAGAGCTTGGTTTACTCACCAAACCATTCTCTCCTTTGGTCTTTGAACCAGATTTAATGCCTCTTTCTTCGCTTTTGCCTTCTTCTTTGGTGACTCCTCATCCTTCTTAGGTTCAGCTTTACCATCTATGGCCTTGAGAGGTCTGCCTTCCATATTGGGATTACGGACTTGTGTCCCCTTATCATCTTGCTTGGGGTTTCCCTCGACATGTTTTTCTTTTGCTTTGTCAACTTCTTTACCCTTTTGACCTCTCGTAATAACACACAGATTAGAAGCTTCAATGCCATTGACACAAACAACTTCTATAAGGCTAACTCCACTGCCACTACGTAGCTCCTCTACCATAGCTTTCCCTCTTTGTAATATTTGTTTTGGTCCTTCATCTTGCTGGAGATTATTCCCTCATGCTCGATGATTAACTAGACATGGCTATTTACTTCATTGCTAGAGAGAGCTAATCGTACTCCAAACTGGTACTAGCTAAATGGCCAAACTTCCCACATATGTCACATTTAACATTTGGACAATTCCTAGGGAAATGTCAACCAACCACACCACTTATAGATGAATCTTGAGGGGCTACCCTCTTCAAGGCGTTGACTTCCTATCAAATTCTGCTGCTTCTTAAGAAAATTAGCATCAATAGCTATTTGTCTATATTTTTCACTAATCATATCAGTATAATGCTTCATCATATCCTTAACTTCACCATGGACATTCGAGGCACTTAACTCATAGCCACCACAATTGTCTACCTATCATTTCATTAGCCTAACCACTTGATTAGGGATTGACTATTGATTCCCTCAAACAATGGTAGGATTTATCATTGGGCTTCCAACACTCGATGGAGCCATATAACTAGTCATAGGCATGGTCACACTAAGAGGAGCTGGCAACATGGGCACATTTGGAATTATGCTTCCTCTCCCATTAGAAGGACTCATGGACATCCCTTGACCTCAATTTGTTAGCGCTAAAGTATTGCCAAACCCTAAACTCGGTTTTCCCTAGAGGTATAAGCCGCTTGTAATTGTGATTCCACCTCTTCTACTCGTGTAATAGCCATATCAATGTCGGTAAGAGAAACACTGCTCAACTGCACTTGAATGTTAAAGTCTAGCCCATTCAAAAAATATTGCAACTGAGCGCACCGGATAGAATAGTAATATAGGTTTACAACTTATGAAATACCTCCTTCAGTTTCTTGGCATATCCATGGACAATCCACTAACATTCTCATGAGGTTCTTGACGTGTAACATTGAGGACACGTAGCCAATACTGAGCTCCCCTTTCAAGGTCAAACTCTCTTTGAAAGGCCGCAAAGAATAAGTCAATCATAGTTATGGTTCCGGCTTCTAGGCTGTGATACCACATTGCAGCCCGTCCTTTCAGAGTCATGTTGAA
The DNA here is from genome assembly GCF_053477565.2 of Lygodium microphyllum. Lineage (NCBI taxonomy): Eukaryota > Viridiplantae > Streptophyta > Polypodiopsida > Schizaeales > Lygodiaceae > Lygodium > Lygodium microphyllum. The sequence goes on from NC_141136.1 coordinate 117,044,582, forward strand.
GAACATCATTAAGTGTCCCTCATCTTGAATCCGACAATTAAACATTAACTTTTGGAATTCATTGATGTGAAGTTCCGCATCTTCCTCTGCTAGACCATTAAAAATGGGTACAGGAAACCCTAAGATTGACAAGTCCGGCGTCCTTGCTAGGATTGAAATGGGTTGCGCCACCATGGTAACAATCGTATTTGCTAAAGGAGTTCAAAAAATTGGAACTATCACTCCACTCAAAGTGGACAAACTGATAGGAAGGGGGGAAGTACTATAGCTTCCTCCCCCTAACAGACTATGCATTGAGCTAGGGTTACTAACACCCCGCCCTTGTAAGGATATTGGACCACTCCTTTGCAGAGAATATCTTCTAATTATTTCAGCCCACCATCTAGCCCCTTCAACTCTTTCTTGCTTTTGAATCTCGACTTGATGGTCTTGTGAGTCTATCTCACTAGCTTTTGGCATATACTAATGAATCAGTCCCTATTGATCGAGATTCAAAAACCGCCACTTGTTAGCAGCTCCTGAAAAATGCACCACCTGTCGAGACCTAAAATCGGCTCGACACTGGCTCTAAGTACTAGTTGGGCCTCTCTATACTCAAAGAATACAACCCCTTGGCCTCGCGGCCAGGAGCATCTAAGGGACACACTGCCCTAACTTCTATCGTAAATTTTGTGTTTGTTTTGGATTGTAATCCAACGGTTAAGCCTTCCCCACACTCCTCAAAGGGAGTTCCTACACATATATCAGTGTAAAAACACCTCATAAGCACAAATAGAAGGAGGCACTCCTCGGCCAAATGTCATGACCCCACTGCAACTATCCTACACCTTGGGGATTGACCCCTTGATATGCCGCTAATACAGATAACACGTATGTCACAAACTTCACTCTTGTTTTAATTCATTCTAGGAGATAAGATATTTCCTCACTTAAGAATTCCCTAAGGAAACCGATTGTCTAAACCTACTACAACTTAGGTATCTCACAACTCAACATAGGTCATATGTATAAGAAAACAATTGCAATGCATCTAGGAATTACACCATGTGATATGCGCAATGCAATTGTGAATGGCCATAGTGCTCAAACATTTTATAATTTAGCAAACAGCCTTGTGAAGTGCAAAAATATTTCTCTCAATGATTTCATCCTACACATAGTGCTGCATTGCTAAGGGTCAGCAACACCGAGCATCCTCGTGCTGTTAGACCCTCTTAAACTTAAATTATGAACGTCCTATATGGTATGCACAAGCAAATAGATCAAAATTTCAAATGTTATCAGCAACTAATCAATAGCAAAGCCCCTCTTCCCCCTATCATTTAGGTTATGCTTTTGTTGATAGGTATACAAAGAGGTTTTTTCATGTGTTTTTCTTGTAAAAGCGGTAAAAACTATAACACAAAGACAAGGCTAAAATAAGGCCCGGTTTGCTGAAAGAAAATCAAAATCATACTGACAAGAATAAGAGGCCTAAGTATTGCTCCCCCAACAACAACTAAGCCTAAGAAAGCCCCAAAGTTTGTGAAAGAAGTGGATGTGGCTAACGGCTTTCTGGATCCTAGTACCCCAGAGATTGGCATGTGGATTGAAGAATGTTTTCTAGCAAACACATTGATTGATATGGAGGTTCATCATTGAACATAATGACGGATGTGACCATGAAAGGATCTAGGCTTGCAAGGAATGTGACCTACATAGTGGCTTATCAAATTGGCAGACCAAAGAAAAATTAAGCCTTTGGGCATTCACCCATATGTAAAGACATTTCTTGCAAGAAGAGACTATTGGTTGACCTACCTAGTGGTAAACCAAATTCCTATGGGATCTCGTATCCTCTGTTGTTGGGAAGACCATGGCTTTTTGAAGCAAGGGCACAGATGGATTGGTTCACTAATCCTAGACAGAGAACCCAAAAAAGTGGTGTTGAAGTTGTATGGATCGAAAAAAGATAATGGATCCACTTCCATTGAAGTCATACTAGACTCTTCCAATGAAGTAATAGATGGTATATCAAGAGACGAAGAGGCCGTCAAACAAATCTTTACCAGGAAAATAGAGGTATAGTCCCTAATAATGGGCATTGTAAGCCAACTTTTGAACAAAGAAAAGTCTTTGTCAATGGGTGAATACCTTCTATCTGAACTTGAATTGACTTCTAAAGTCACCTCTAACAGCAAGGTAGAAGCATGGATGTATTGTTCTCCCTGTTACATAGCTGTAAAGCAGAAATAGAAACAGAGACAGAAGCAGAGCCAAAGAAAGACTAACGCAAAAGGCAGATGACACAATGGAGGGTTTTTTCTTCTCTTATAGAGCCCCTACAGAGGTGGAAACAAAGTCTAAAGAGGACAAAGAGGACATTGCAGCAGAAGACTATGAAAACAGGCTGGAAGAATCTATCCTACTCACAAGGCACAAATAAGGAAGAAGTTTTAAAAGCCTCAAGAGCAGAAGATCCCATGTTGTTGGATAGAATGACTCTAGTACCCTTTGGACCAGCTAATGAGTCACATCATGTGCAATAGATCCATATGAAATGGATTAAGCAAAATAAGCCTTCATTTAGCAATGGCTCTTACCGCTTGAAATTATCCTTCCCAAGAGAGGATGATGATGATGCACTGTGCTAACCACCACCATTGTAGTAGCTCAAATAGATCTCAGAACATAATATTAGTGAGTTTGGGAATCTTCCCATTCCCATTTTTTGAATACTAAAAAGGTGGCACCCGGATAACATGTCCATAAGTTTCTCAAAAGCATATGATGTGACCTATCATTGGAAAGTGCTTGAGAAATGGAATCTATTGAGCTATAGAGCGCTTGATTTGGAGTTATAGTTTTCAAGTTATGACAAATCCAAAGATTTGACCACGTGTCCCAAACTTATGGGAAATTTCCATATTCCCCAATATACACATTCACAAGGTTCTTGGATGCATCCTCGGAATATGAATCTTTGAGTCAGGAGATAAACAAACGTGCTATAAAACTCGAAACAGCAATGATATCCTTTCAACTTTCCAAGGAGAAAATTCAACTCCCACTGAAAGAGGAAGTTGGTTCCAATGAAACCTCAGAAGAGAAGACCACTCCCTTCTTGAAGGAGTCAGATCTATACCTAGAAGCATTCTATGGGACCTTTATCCGAGAAGTGGAAGGCAAAAATAAAGTAACAGTTATGGATGCTCATGGTACTGAATGTCACCATCTAAAGGTGAGTATCAATCTTCCAAAGAGGAGTTGTCGGTCCTGCATGACCTTCTAAAAGAAAACTTGGATGTGTTTGCATGGTCGTACAAAGATATGAAGGGGATTGATCCCATGGTGTGTCAACGCCACATCTACTAGAGCATGATGCCAAGCCTATGAGGCAAAGATAGAGGCACATGAATCCAAATTACTCTTTCCTAGTGAAAGCCAAATTGTTAAAGCTCCTTGAAGAGGAGTTCATCTATCCAGTGGCCAATAGTGAATGGGTTTTTCCCATCGTGGTAGTACCCAAGAAGAATGGAAAGCTGCGAATATGTGTGGACTTTCAAAAGCTAAACTCCAAGACTAAGAAGGATCATTTCCCTATCCCTTTCACAAACCAATGGTTGGTCATAGTGGCAGGCCATGAGCTTTATTAACTCTTGGATGGATTCACTAGATATAACCAAGTACAAATCGTAGAAGAAGATCAATCCAAAATAACCTTCACCACAAAATGGGGAACCTGTGCTTATAGAGTGATGCCATTTGGGCTCTGTAATAACACTCCTACAATTCCAACGAGTGATGATGGCCACATTTCAAAACCATCTACATGATTTCATTGAGGTGTACCTAGATGACTTCTGTATCTATAGCCTAATCCGCGAGCATTGGGGATACCTAGAGCAGTGCTTTGATACATGTCGAGAGTATGGGATCTCCCTCAACCCTGACAAATGCATATTTGGAGTCTTGTCAGGAATTCTTTTGGGCCACATTGTCTCTGCACAAGGGATAGCAAATAGACCCTGCTAAGATTGAGAAGATCGTAGCTTTAACAACACCAATCAACCTCAAACAGTTGAGGGGATTCCTTGGCCATGTGGGCTATTATAGAAGATTCATTGCACACTTTGAGACAAAGGCAGCCCCCTTGCATAAGCTCCTCAAAAAAGATGCATAGTTCACATGGACCACTGATTGTGAGATGAGGTGTTCAACACTATAAAATAGGATGGCCCTATAGTTTATGGAAGCCATGCAAGCTCGACGAAAGGCCTATCATGATAGCTTCATCAAGCAAAAGGAGTTTAAGGAAGGTGACTTAGTTCTTATGATTCAAGATTTGGCAAGTGCAAATAGTCGATGCTTTTGATGATCCCTTCCTGATTAATGGCTATCACCAAAAGAAGTATTACCCTCCTTGGGGATCCTAACAATCAATGCCAATAGCTCCTTCATTCCTTGTGTGTTGGTCAGTAAAGTTTTACCTATTGCTCCTAATAGTCATCCTGCTTATCCTGATGAGGTGGCTTCATTCTTGAGCCTGTCACAGCCACCTTCCACCCCTCCTTTGCTTCCTTTCTATATGATCCAGCAGAGGTGGTGAGGATGGTTATGATACATGGTGTTCCTACCATTTTTCTCTTTCAAAAGAAAACAAACAAAAAATAAAAAAGATATATCGGTCATGGGAGAAAAGGACTTCGGTCCCTGTCATGACGACCTATTCTTCGAGAAAATGTGCAAACACCCTCAGGAATAGGGAAAAAGAAAAAAAGAAACTAAAAAATAATGAAAAGAAAAAAAAACTATTATGGGAGAAAATGAAGAAATTCCCTATCATAACAAGCCTTGTTCCGAGAAAAGGTGGCACACACCCTTGGACAGGAAGCTGTCTATGGAAAAGGTGGCAACACCCCACAATCTAGGATAGCCGAATTACTAGTAGAACTCTTCTATAAGCAATTCCAAAGGCGCCTCCCTTGGTGCACTCAATCCTATAATGCCATCATTGCTTCTGACTCCTACAACAGGATGACAATCTCTATATATGTAATCCAAGTATGAGACTTGTCGGCTACCTCCCTGGGTAATGCCTCTTCATCAACCAATCCAAGTTGACATCATCAACTTGATGAAGCCGATCTTCATTGACAACCTTGAGTGATGCGAGCTATCATCCTAACTAGATGGGGATATGAGTATGGGTTGCCCTCTATAATTATTAACGAAGTGTGAGATAGAGGGTGGGATGAGTGACCAGTCCTTGCCCTTTATATCCAAGAGAGAGGTGTGAGATGTGTGAATGGAGTATTGCATGTATGGGACGGGTCTCTCAATGCACCAAGCACAAATTGTTCTTGTGTGCACTGCACTATAAGGCTCCCTGGACTTCCTTCTCGCACCGTATGTCGACACCGAGCGGGATGTACAATTGCGCACAAGGCATACAACCTTCACACAAGTCACAATGAGGCTTACATTAATGAGAGTAAGGAATAGGTCACCCTCTTGTAATAATAAAAAAAGCATAAGACAGAGGGGGGTTGAGCGTGATTGATTTTCCCTTTATCAACTGAGAGGTGCGGACTGAGGGACATTATGACGATTGGAGACAAGTACGTTCTCATTTTCCTCTGCACACACAGGACGGGCCTCCTTCGCCATCACTTTGCACCTCTTTTTTTTTGTGCACTGCACCAAAAGGCTCCCTAGCCTTCCTTCCTTCTTGCACCTATGCCAAATGGGTTGGGACATTGATATACCATCATTTGTGCACATTGGTATACTTCCTTTGAATCATTCCTCTTGTCGATTTATAAACCGAGTGTGCGCTATGGGTTTCAATCATTATCCTTCGAGTGATGAGAGTCATGGGAAGAGTGATTGATCTAACATTCCAATGTGAGTGACTGTTCAGATGGAGTGATATATACTTCGCTACCGACAATCTAACCAACACTTCATCAATAAAGCTACCTTCTTGGGTATTGTTGTGTGGTCCCTGCCATGCTAGACATGGCAAGTCATGGTACCTCATGTCGATAACTATGATCCTTTACGTGACTGCAATGATTCACCTCGACCATCAACAAATTGGGCCAAGTTTTTGTAACTCTACCTCTTTTTTTTACAAGTGTTAGTCATTTTTTGAGTGTGGGGATGTATGTGTATGAGTTGTGATCAAGTGTTAGGCCCCTATTGATTAGTTCATCCGATCTATTCAGGTTTTAGGTGTGGGGACACGTCCTTGCGAGTCCACTTTACATATCATCATGGAAACATCCCTATCGAATAATTTATGCACCTCATATCCTAATTTTGCCTCAGCGGGGTCCCTTTTCCACCCATCCATTCCATTTTCCCTCCGTTTTGGGGTTGTTCTTTGTTTGTTTGGCTTTATCCTTTATTTTGTCACTTTTCCATGGGCACGCATCCTATGTTCACCGAAATAAAAATTTGACCTAACAATCTTGTTACCCCCTTGGAATGGCCACTTTTTCTTTTTACGGCCCCCAGTTTTGAACCACGAATCATGAGTTATTAATTTTTGACAAATTTTCTACAAATTTAACGTGTTTCCATGTAAACGTATTTTTTGCTTCAAAACAGTAATCTGGTGTGACAACCCTACCCTATCCCTTCCCCTTGATATTTTTCCTTTTTACTTCTCATCATTTTGATGCACGGTTTATCCGTTATTAATTTTCCGTCTTTTTGGGTATTCTCATGTGTGACTTTGGCTCTTTGTCCATGTAAACCTACCCTAAACACCTTAGAATTCAATTTTGATTCAACCGCCTTGTCCAACTTGCTCCTTTGGACAATTTTCATTTTTCCCCCATCTTGTTTTGGCCCACCGATTTTATTGTATTAATTTTTCCTTGAGTTTTCATGCCTATCGTTCCATGTGAATACTCCTTAATGCCTCCGCAAATGCATTCTAACCTAATAGCCCTATCCCATGGGTTCTCCCTAACATTTCTCCTTTTTGTTGCAATCCATTCTAATGCACGGATTTTCTCCTATTAATCACCGACTTTGTTTTCATTGGTATTTTTACAATTTTTTCCATGCAAATGCGCCCTCCCACTCCCGGAACCGCATTCTACCTTACCCACCATGTCTGTCACTTTCCTACAAACATTTTTCATTTTCCTTCTTCCTTGCTTTGACTACCGAATTTTTTTGTATTAATTTTTATTCCCATTTTCAGGTGTGTTTTTACCGTTTTTCCCATGCGCACAGGTCTTATCCCTGTCAAAACTGTGTTCTAATGCCGCATCCTGGATATTTTCCTTCTGTCTGACCTTCATTTTGGCCGATGATTTTGCCAATTTCAATTTCTATGTGTGTTTTCAAGTCCGATTTTCAACCTTTTTCCATGTGAACGTCCTTAATTGTCCTCGAATATCCTGTTTCACTTTTCTGTCCTTTTCCTCTTGTCTTTTGGCATATTTTTCCTTTTTTATGTTTGTTCATTTGGTGCTTGGTTTAATTGTTATCAGTTTTTCCATAATTTGTGTATGGACGTTTCATGTGTTTTCGCATGAACGCCCACATTTTTGTGATTTCTCACATGTCACCACATCCCTGACATCATTTACCCCGGTGTATGCCCTGTCAGTTGTGTCCTGTCATCGTAAATTTTTTTACCGCCCCAATCGCGTTCGTGCATGAGACCGGGAGGGGGGGAATTCTTCTTCTTTTTTTTACACCCAAAAAGAACAAACCTATCTTAAACAAAGTTTAAACATTAACTTGACACTAAAGAAAAAATAGAAAAAATCCAACCAACCCTTTCCATCCCCCCTTCTACCTCTCACTTCACCTCCACCTATGTATCCCCCTTCCTCCTCCATCTTCTCTCTCCATAGCCTCCCCCCTCCTCTCCTTCATCCTTCCTCCTTCCACCTCCTCCTCCTCCCTCCCCTCTTCTTTGTGCCAAAACGGCCGCCTTGTCCATGCATATCCCCGCCGCCTCGCCACTGCAAACTACCGTCGAATGCCACGTTGGCATACCTGTTGCCACCCATGCCCACCTTTGACGCTATCGCCCATGCCCATCCGAGACGCCCACGCCGCTAGCTCGACGATGACCTCGCGGCCTACTCGCTGCTCTCACCACATGCCCTGTCCATGGTGAACCCCCCACCCTCATGTGTCCCCCCGCCCATCCCCATGTCCCTACTCCACCCCACCAATAGTCCCTCGCCTGCTCTTACCCTACCTCCCCCCTGCCCCCACGGTATTTATTTATTTTTAACAAACAACATCCCCTAATAAAACCAATTATATTTTCCATTAACAATTAAAACACCCTTAACAATTAAACATTAAAAAAATTACCCCACACCCCTACCTTTACACACACACACACACACACACATTTCACTAATTTAACTTAAAAACACCACCACAAAGAATAAACCCACCAAAACAAACCTTACTCCCAACCATTAAAACCATTTTTCCCTACCCCCATTTCTTTCACTCTTTTTGCGCATGTCACTTTTTTTTCCATCATCTCATGCGACTCGTATCTCCTAAGGTCTTATTCACGTGTGGGGTTTTGGACCTCATTGCGCACGTTCATGATTGTGACGTTCATTCCTAAGGACACGCGTGAGATTTTTTCTGTGGGGTGAAGAGCTTGTTGTTGTTCACTCGGAGCTAACACACAATCCATTTCTGGGTACATATTCCTAATTTTTAATATTTCAAATTTGAACATTTTTAAAAACACATTACAACTTATAAAAACACCCATAAAAACTATAAAATACCATACAAAATCCATATAAATATGGAAAAATTTTGAAATTTTTCTTGATTCAATTTTATATTTTTTAAAAAATTTAATACTTTTTCTTAGCTAAAAATGGCAACAAAAAAAGCCTTCAATTTCATGAAAATTTACCAAAAAAATCTTGAAATTTTATTTTAAAAATCAAGAAATTTTCTCAAAGATTCCAAAAAATCATATTAACTTCTCTTTATATTTTTGGATCATTCACATGTGCTAAAATGATCAAAATTAATTTGGAAACCAATTATTTGAATGACAAACCCTCATTAAATGTGAAATTTTTTGAAGAATTCTTTTTCAAACCTGTAAATGGCTAGAAAATTTTTGAAAAATCTATTGGTCATTTGTGCTTAGTTTTCAACCTACATGTTGCTAAATGAACAAAAGAAAAAAATTAATCACACATCCATATCAAAACCGATTAAGAAGGACAAAAACTCATTGAAAAATCTCAAATTGACAAACAAATTGAAACACACATAGTAAACCTAAATTCAACATATCTCATGGACATGATTGAATGACAATATGATAGCAAAACACATCACAATTTATTGAAAAATATTTGCTATGGTGTTTAGAATATTTAGCTTATATTGGCAAAAAGTTCCAACTTGTTGAATTTTCTTTTTAGATTCCATTGTGGTTGTATCACATTAGTTTTACTAATTGTGCATTCAGACTTTACTTGCATGCATACCCTCCTCCAGGTACTCCGTTCCTTTCCCTATTTTCCTCCTTTTTTTTGTTTTGTACAAACATTACAAATAATTATTTAAAAAAGTGGTTGACCATATTTTTCACGGGCATTCATGTTAGACATACATTTTAATAAATTAAAAAGAACCAATCATTCATGTAGCACACACTTCATGTGCCAAGTACACATTTTTAATTTATAATCAAATAAACCTGCCATCACAAGTGCACACACTAAAGAAAAAAGTGCTACACATACACTAATTTGTAAAAAGGAACTTGCATTTAGAGACCCAAAGTCAGAACATAGTCCGGGAATGTTAATAAGCACTGTCAACCTAATAAGTTTTTAATGGATAAAATAAACTGTTGTTTTCTTATTAAGATTTGTCACCTAATAAAAATTCACCCTTTGAACCAATCGTTCACGTAGCACACACTTCATGCGCCAAACACACCTTTTTAATTTATAATCAAATAAACATGCCGTCACAAGTAGTGCTACACACACACATACTACTTTGTAAAAGGGAACTTGCATTTAGAGACCAAAAGTCAAGACATAGTCCGAGAATGTTAATAAGCATTGTTAACTTAATAAGTTTTTAATGGATAAAATAAATTGTTATTTTCTTATTAAGGTTTATCACCTAATAAAAATTCACCCTTTGATAATTAATTTGTAAAATGAATCTACAATTAAATCCCCCTTTCTCCTCACATTGCATATTCCCCTTTTCAATGAAGCGTGACGTGAGGTGGGTGATGTGATAGTCAGTTGAATTCTTTATTGGCGTCTTGGTTAGTTGAGTTTGGTTAATAGTCGATTTTGATTTTGGTTTGGTACTTTTATTGATTATTTGATTGGAGTTGAGGATATGGTGTGTATTCTTTTTCTTTTCTGCCTAATATGGGGATATTGGGCACTTGTATATGTGTATCTCATGAAGCTTTCGATGGCATAAGTGCAATGGTCATGCCGAAATTTTTCTAGGATGTGGATTACTTGGGGTGGTCAATCAATTGGTCAAATCTGTGTGAATTTCTTTTTTTGGTTGATATCTTATCTCCTATTATTTTGATTGTTTTGCAGGCATTCTTTGTGATTGTCTATATGTGAGTAAGGCAGCATTATCCAAGTATGTGACACTTTCATTGCCACTTATCCTAGAGGATATTGATATATGTGATCAGTTTTCAACCTCTTACAATAAGAGGTCAGGTTCTGTTAGGGGAACAATTATCCATATGATGCCTAAGAGCCTGGGAGGAGAACCTTTTTCTATTGCTCTACAATTGTTCTTTAATGAGGATATTATCAAGTTGTTGCAAAAACAAACCCAAGATGTGTTGGACCACCCTAAGCAGGTTATTATTACTTCATGCATTAATGTCTCCATGATCTCCAATCCTGTCTGGAAGCAATTATGCCAATTCCTTCAGGATTTCCAAAACGCCTTCTAACTACCTTTTTTCGAAGGAGTTATTCACAGCTTCCTAAATGGTGTTGAAAGGAATTACTAATGATTCAAGTTCCTATCTCCTGGCAAATATGGATTCGCATTTTGTTAGAGCCACAAGGGGTAATGTGACTAATGTCACATTTAGTTCCTATCTTTCTATTTTCTTGGCATATAAAAGGAAGTTCCTACATTAATACTTGATCGTCCAGAGGGTCCTCCTCCTCCACTGATGTTTTCATTGAGGGTATTGATCCCCTCCCTCTTGTGGTGATTCAAAGGAAGTGACTGAAAAATGAGTGGTTGAATCAGCCCCAGCTCCTCCTCCTCCAATCTCAATTCCTGTTCAGTCTAGTAGTCAACTAACAACTTTTCTCATAATGCCGAATCTTTTCAAAGCACATCAAGATGGTACTCTAGAGATTTTCATTCCCTCTATGCAATGCCTAGTGATAGGAGACACAATTCCTTTCTTATGCAAAGATATCCAAAGTTCTATTGAACTCTTAGTTATTGCCTATATCCAATAGCTTTATTCTTCTTGTTATGAAGAAGTTCAATTGTCAAAATAGAAGTTGAATAAAGCCAATTATGAGCTAGCTTCTACTCAAGAAAGATTTTCTAACCTTTATACACAGATGGAACAACAGACTAAGATTATTGATGCTCAGAAAGTGGAGATTTCTAGTTTGCAAACTCAGTTGGCTGAAACTAAATCCCAACTATTTACTGTGATTGAGGAGAGGGACATATTGTTGAAGGAGTCTCAAGAGCTTCAAGCTTTGATAGGCTGCCCGAACAGAAGAGCTTCAATCAGCTAATACAATCCTAGAAGAGAGCAACACTCAAATTCAACAGCTTCAAGAATAATTGGCTCACTCCTATTCTACTTTACAAAGTCCTATTGTGAAATCAATTCCTTCTTTAACCCATGCTGATTTAGCAATCCTTCAAAGGAATGCTACCTTGATGCTAGGAGGCATATTTCACGGTGGATTCCGTGAGGTTTTACGATGGATTCCGTAAACTTTGATGACCGGGGCTCATACATAAAGTGGATTCTTTGTGCGAGAAGTTGATGGGGACGCCTATCCTTTTCGGGCGTTTCATTAATTTAGTGTGTACATGGGTGATTCCATAGCGGGTGATTCCGCAAAATGCATATTAAATTAATAAACGTTTATGAGTTTAGAGTGCGCACTTGTAATAAATTAAGGTTAGGATTTATTTCTAACCAGTTGATTTATTTATGTAGCTGAAGACTGCTAGGTTTTCACTTTTGTCGATTTAATTGTATTATTTTACTAACGATTGTGAATGCTTCAGTTGATGTGTAGAGATAGCAACAGTGGCGGAGGAAAGCATTGGAGGATAGTGAGTATTTGATTTATGGATTATAGTTTGATGGGTGCATACCTTAGGCATGACGCCTATATTTTGTCACGCCTATTTATTGAGACGTTGGATATTTATTATTATTTTGTATGCACATGGGTGCACGATTATGTTATTTCTACTTGGACATTGTATTGGGCATGCCAGACTATTTGGGCACCGTCCATTAGCTTTATTCCTATTTTGTGCTAAAGCAAACTCAAAAGCTAAAAGCTTGCTATTTTGTAATTTGGGCTATTATTTGAGCTTGAAGATGAATAATACATAAAATATATACTTTGTGGAGCTCTCACACAAGGCATGGGGGGAGATTGCACCCAATTGGTCTCTTGCTCTTGACGTTTATGCTTTTTACCTTGTAATTTGTGCAAAAAGTAGAGTTCTATTGTTCTTGGGGACCTTCCGGCATTCACTACGCGAGTGTACAGCATCCAATCTGCGCACCAGTGGTATCAGAGCGAAGCGGAGATCAAGACCTTCCAATCGCTACCCATCTTGTGCGAAGGCGGAGCTCCTGGAACGATCAGGCTCTACGGTCAATCTCGTCGCGAACGGTCGATACAAGCAGATTCCTGGCGATCAAGAACCCCTGTTTCCATCATCAAACTGCATGGGACCGGTCTACAGAGGCAGAGGACCACTTCTATCTCTTCTTCATCAAGTCGTCTTCATACACAGAGATAAGTCAAAAACTCCATATCTCAAAGCTTTAAAAACTAAAGCTTAGAAAGCTTTAGAGAAGCCTTAAGCTTCAATTAAAAACAAAAACGTCATTGTGAGCTATGAAGAGACCTCCGATTTTTGCGCTGGCTGAAACCCCCCCCCCCCCCCCCCCCCCACCATTTCACGTTTTGATTAGTAAGCTAAAGCTTACTTACCAAAGCTCCAAGTTACTTAAGTCTTTCAACTCAGCAAGTCTGCAAAGTCCAAATTCTGCAAATCTAACAAGTTGAAGTTCTGCAAGTTCCATAAAGCAACCAAGTACTGCAAGTCTACAAACTCTGCAAGTCACATTAGTTTGGTACTCTGCAAGTCAGACAAGTCAACTGGAGTCAAAACTGACTTCTGTTCAAAACTCATAGAAGGGTTGTTCCTGCGCAGAAATTCCGAACTGCAAAGTTGTTCATTGGAAGGTACTCTACCCATACGTAGGTTTGCTGAAGCATTTTCAGCATATGAAGAAGGATAAAATGCAGATTTTTCGAAGATTGTGAAAGCCACACCCAAAAATACATAAGCCTTGTATTCCCAAACTTGAGCTACGCTCATCCCGCTAACTTGATTTTGAGAGAGAAAGGTTTTTTGAGTTTTGCAGGATGACGGAACCACATATGGATGATTTAATGGCTAAAGGCGACCTACCTGAACCTACGATGGAGCAAAAGCTGGATTTAATCATGATGCAATTGGATGAAGAACAAAGGGCTAGGCAAGCATTGCAAGTTCAATTGGCAAATTTACAAAGATCGCCTACCGACAAAGAAGAACCTCAATCTGAAGATCTTATACGACATACCATCGACGCAACTCTCGAAGCTCAAACCATCCGCAAGGAATCAAAGATAAGTAAAAGAAATTTCAAATTCCATACTTTCAATGGCACTCGAGAGGAAAAAACTATTCTTGCATTCATTAGTCAATTTGACGACTACTTTCATGAGGAAATCTATGCAGAAAAAGATAAAATCAAGTGTGTCACTAATCATTTAGTGGACATAGCATCTCTTTGGTGGACTGTAGTACGCAAGAGTATAGATTGTCCCGCTACCTGGGAGAATTTCAAGAAGAAGTTTATGCAGAATTTCCTTCCTCCACAATTTCATGAGAAAGCCATAAAGCAATGGGATCTTCTTCAACAACAGGATCGTGAGCCTATTCCTTAGTATACATAACTTTTTTGGAACGCACTACTCCAGTTACGCATGCTTGAAGACGTACCTGAAGCGACGCACAAGCGCAAGTATATGTCTGGACTCCTTGGGCATTACTACGCTGAAGTTAACATGTTCAAGCCTGCTACTCTTGAAGATGCAATTTCATTAGCTCACGACACTGAAGACAAGTTGCGAGGTAGAGACAGATGTTCACAGCAATTCCAAGCCAATGGTAACTATGGATCTAAGCAATTCAACTCAAATTTTGGAAGATTTAATCAAGGTCGTTTCACTTCATCATCTTTTCGTAAAAATTGGGCAAAACCTCCTGCTTTACCATCCAATGTCAATCAAAACCCTAAGCCTATTCCACAGCCAAATCCTAATGTCCCTAGACTTCCTGCCATTGCAAACAATGTAACCAAAGCCAAACCTATAGTATGCTATAAATGCCACCAACCTGGACATCTAACAGCAAATTGCCATTCGAAGAAGCCACCTGCCCATATCAACTACCTTGGAGCAATGGAAGAAGACGAACATGAAGATATGCCTGATTTCACTGAAGATGAGGACGACATTACTACTCCTTCGGATACTTTACCAGGTATGCCAACTCCACATTCTTTATTGACTATGAAATGTTTAGTGCATGGAAAGGAAAAGATAATTTTTCATGATGACGGTATTCATGATTTTATTTCAGCAAAGCTAGTAAAGGAATTGAAATTACAAACTGTACCTACGCATTATCACATTAAAGCAGCATTCTTAGGCACTAGGTATAATGGTACATAGGAAGTGCATGACTTAGAGATTCAAATTGGTCAATACACTGAAAGAAGAAATTTCCTAGTTGTTCTATTACAGTCGAGTGACATTATTTTAGGTATGCCTTGGCGTCATCAGCATAACCCAGATATAGATTATTCCACACGTTCAATTAATATTAAATTTCAAGGAAAAAATATTACATTGTATGGTATGCATGTATCTAATGCTTTTCCACTGTTTTCGCATACTCAAGCTAAACGTGCATTACGCAAGAGTAGTAAATCTTATCTCATTTGGGTGAATGAACTGCAAGTAAAAGAAAATCATATGCATCCTAGGCATAAAGAATTGCTTGCACATTTTAAAGACTGTTTTGCCGAAGACCTACCACCTGGTTTACCTTCTTCACGTCTAGAAGACCATAAAATAGATTTGATTCCTGGTACTCAACCACCTTGCAAAGCACCATATAGGCATAACCAGATAGAGCAAAAAGAAATTCAGAGTCAAGTTGAGGAATTACTAAATAGAGGATTGATTAGACCTAGTAGTTCTCCATTTGGTGCACCTGTTCTGTTAGTCAAGAAAAAGAATAATACCTACTGTATGTGCATTGACTATCGAGCTTTAAATAAGATCACTGTAAAGAATAGGTATCCAATTCCTAGAGTTGATGACCTTATGGATAAACTGCAAGGATCTACTATATTTAGTAAAATAGACCTTAAGTCTGGTTATCATCAGGTGAGACTAGATAAGTCAGGACATATTCAAGACTACATTTAGGACACAGTTTGGTCATTATGAATTTTTAGTGATGCCATTTGGATTGACTAATGCATCTGCTACATTTAGTAGAATGGTGAACCATATATTTTTGAAATATCAGTATTGTGTAATTGTCTTCTTTGATGATATTTTGTTGTTTAGTCAAAATGAGAAAGAACATTATGAGCATTTGTCATTGGTTTTTCAATTATTAAAAGATAATCAACTGTATGCAAATCCTGAAAAGAAGTGAATTCTTTAAAACAGAAATTGAGTATTTAGGTCATATTGTATCATTTGATGGAATTAAAGTTGACCCTAAGAAAATAGATGCAATATTGAATTGGCATGTACCTAAAAATGTGCATGAGTTACGATCTTTCCTTGGTCTTGCTAGTTTCTATAGGAAGTTTGTACGTAATTTTTCATTACTTGCTTTACCATTAACCAAACTTCTGAAGAAAGGTATTGTCTATCATTGGTCCGATAATCAACAGAAATCCTTTGACTTCTTGAAACATGCATTAACCCATGCCCCTGTCCTACAGTTGCCTAATTTTAATAGACCATTTTTTTCTAGTAGTGACCGACGCTAGTGGATCAGGAATAGGAGCCGTACTTATGCAGGATAATCATCCCATAGCCTATTCTAGTTGTAAGCTGAAACCCTCTGAACTGAAATATTCCACATATGACAAAGAACTATTAGCTGTTGTACAAGCATTAAGACAGTGGAAACACTACTTAATGGGTTCAGAATTTATGATTAAGACCGATCAGCAAAGCATTAGACATTTACTTAGCCAACCCCAAATATCTGATTGACATATCAAATGGGCATCTTTTATCCAAATTTTTCATCCTATCATTCAATATCAACCCGGTAAAGAAAATGTAGTGGATGAAGCATTAAGTAGAAGACTTGCCATTCATAATATTTCTATTATATCTTTTGATTATTTGATTGCTATGAAAGATACTTACCATCAGGATATTACTTTTCACGCTGATCAGAATAAATTAGTTCAAAATAACTTGATTCCTATTGATTCACTGTCATATAATGATGGATTTATGTTTTATGAAAAGAGATTGTGTGTTACAATTCCATTCTGATCTTTTGTTTTGAATGAGATTCATTGTCCCCCATATCAAGGTCATAGAGGTATCATATCTACTTTACGTACATTAACTGAAGATTTTTATTGGTTGCATATGGACACTGATGTATCTAACTTTGTTTCTGAATGTTTGATTTGTCAAAGAGTTAAGAGACATCATGGTAAATAGTATGGATTACTTATGCCTTTGTCTATTCCGTCTAGACCATGGGAAAATTTTTCTATAGATTTTATTACTGGTTTACCTAATACTAAATCTAACCATGATATGATTTGGACAGTAGTAGATAGATTTAGTAAACAAGCATATTTCATTCCATGTAAGAAAACTTTAACAACATCACAAGCAGCACAATTGTTTTTGAAAACTGTTTTCACTAACTATGGATTGCCAAAAGTTATTATTTCAGATCGTGATTCTAGATTTTGTAACAACTTTTGGATTACTCTGTTTGCTAACCTAGGCACAAAGATTGATTTCTCATCTGCATTTCATCCTGAAATTAATGGACAAACAGAAGCCACTAACAGTACTATTCTAGATCTTTTACGTGCTTATACTATTTCTAAACCACAGACATGGGATACACATTTGCATTTATTACAATTTGCATATAACAATACACCACACACATCAACAAAGAAAGCACCGTTTGAAGTGATTTATGGATATAGATTATCTACACCTGTTGCATCTTTGTCAAATAGAATTCGTATTGGGCATGCCAGACTATTTGGGCACCGTCCATTAGCTTTATTCCTATTTTGTGTTAAAGCAAACTCAAAAGCTAAAAGCTTGCTATTTTGTAATTTGGGCTATTATTTGAGCTTGAAGATGAATAATACATAAAATACATGCTTTGTGGAGCGCTCACACAAGGCATGGGGGGAGATTGCACCCAATTGGTCTCTTGCTCTTGACGTTCATGCTTTTTACCTTGTAATTTGTGCAAAAAGTAGAGTTCTATTGTTCTTGGGGACCTTCCGGCATTCACTACGCGAGCGTACAGCATCCGATCTGCGCACCATACCTTATGCCTCTTATTCCAAGCCAAGGTGAAAAGACTTCAGTCCTCCAGAATGGATTTATTATGGTCCTCATTTGAGCAGTTTCAGGAGTTTGTTCCTCCACATGACTCTTTCTTTATTCATTATCAACAACATAAGCTAGCCTTCTATATCAAGCTTTGAACGATGGATTTGCCTCTTCCAGAGGATGGTTGGAGTGGAGCTTAGTCTGTTGATTTGTTGGTTGAAGTGGCTAGAATAGTTTTTGAAGACTTTGTGACTACATACACTATGTTGATGTCTTATATGTACTTGCAAGGTGATTTGTAATCCCAGATGATGAAGACTTGGCTTGGTATATAGGGGATGTGGAATTACAAGCTACATTGTATTGATCAAATATTCTTGGCCTATTCCTCCAAAGTGGCCGATTGCACTGTAACTTCCTGGCATACCATGATTGAATCTATGATTCTGAATCAATGACAAAACAAAGCTTCTGTTCATGCGCAAACCACTAACCAACTGAGAGTGGACCTCTTAGCCCATCTTTCAAAACAATCCATTTTGATTCATCTTTCTTTGATGCCTACATGTAGATTCATCCATCAGTCTTGGGTAAGTTACTCATGAATATTTGTGTGCATCACATGGGTTCAAAATAAGGTATTTTTAAAATACCATTTTTATACATTTTTTAATATAAAAAAGGGTATAATATAAAGGGGTTATTTACAAATTGAATACAAAAGGGTTATGTTTAATATTCATGAAAAATTCATAGATAAGGATATTTACAAATAGATCTTGAACGCAGGTGATGTAGAGGATATACATATAGTAACTTCCCCAAGCTATCAGTTTCCTGATTTATCTTATTATCAGCTGGCCCATAGATATGATGCTATTTTTCCCTTTATAAATCTAACACACTAGTTGTTTTACCTCTTTTATTTCAACCTTAAGGTGCTCCTCAAATTTCTATTTTCACTTAGTGTTCTTTCATTAAGGATCGTGTATTTTTCCCTTCTCCTCTTGTCCTTCCCCATCCATAACTATTCCTTTCACTTTTCTAGTCTATTTATTAACATCCTTTTTAACGGATTCTCCTAAGTTCTTAGCTAATCCCTCTTTATCGCATTCTTCCTTTTATGATTTTTCTTATCCATCCCTTCATCCTCTTTCATTGGTTCCTCTTCCCTCTTTTACCATTTCTATCCTTCATCCCCCTCAGTTGGGTAATGGCTATACATGTTTTGATCAGAAGATTCCTAGATGACGAGGATGGAGTTTAAGAGATTCACTTATCAGACCTTAGATCAATTGGCCATTGATTCTAGGAGAATGGATGACTACTAGCTAAGCTTTTCAGAACTATCTTTATTTTGCTCAAGAGCATTCACAGTCTTCAGATCCTTCGATGAGATTGACTGCTCACTTTGCTTGGTATCTGGCATATATGCATCGACATTCGCATAATGATCAAAAGTTAATATCAAAGTTGTGCATGAATGTGAATGTGACTATTGATCCTCAACAGCTAGCTATCTTGTACTTTTATGCTCTTTGTTTGCCTAGTAGATATCTTGTCTTGGTGGAGAGGATGTGTTGTTTGCAATTTTTCCAAAATCCTCCCAAAACTTTTGTAGATGAGTCTTTATGTATGGAGCACTTCCGTAATCACCAAGCCTTCAAGAGGGATCATCTTCATTGATACCCACGAATGTAATTTTTTATGATTCATAATGATATCTCTCTTTTGGAGATGCCATTCAGATGGTTGTTTTGTGTTGTGTGTGTGTGTGTGTGTGTGTGTGTGTGTGTGTGTGTGTGTGTGATGGTTATTTTGTTCTATGATGGGATCGTTGTCACAGCACACAAGGTTGAAGGTCACCACAGGGGTTTGGCTAGAGAAGAATGTATGGGGGTTCAAGAGCTTAGACTTCAGAGATAGTAGAGATAAGAGAAGGGTTGAAGGTTTCAAGCCAAGTTCTTGAAGATAAGAGACAACAGGGTGTAGGTAGATTCAAGGAGAGGAGTAGACGAAAGAGAAGGGGTTCGAAGAGATTGAAGGTGTAGAAGAATACTCCCAAAAAGAATTAGAAAATATAAAAGAATACTAACAAATATGAAGCCTGTCAGCTTCTTTCAGCATTATGAGAAAATATAACTCTGATAGACAAAAACGTGTACAAAATAATACCTTCCTCTATGCTGCTCAGATTGCAAATCTGATACTTCCAATGGTTTCAACAGGGGGGTTAAATACCAGGACACCTGGCCAGAATCCTGTCAGATCACTCCTTCTTCATCTCCCACTTTGGAGTGCTGTTCACTGCCTGAAAACAGCAATCGTGCGTCGTGCAATTTTGGTAATCTCTTGTTTTACATAAAATCCTCTCAAATTGGTTGAAAGCTACATGTCATAAAGAAGTCTTGATTGAAGAAAAGAGAAGATGAGAAGATGAACTAGGTCCTTCCTCTTCTGGCCCTCTGAAACGGGTAACTGAAAGAATGCTTGAACAACCAAAGCTTGCTAAAAATATAACCCCAGATCAAGAGATGGAAGATGTGCCATAAACAAAGAAGACCGAAGGAAAGAAGAAAGGCAAGCAGCCAAGCTGCAAATTGCAGTCTGACATAGAATCTGCAACCAATCTCAAACGAGTCCTAGAAGAACGAATTCTAGGAAGCAAAATTGAATTCACCTTAGGCAAAATTCTTGGAATTGCCAAACATGAATTCCATGATGTAATTATTAATGTAATTAAAAGGAAAAGACAATATGTTGGTGATGAAGCTGAAGAAACAGTGCATGCTTTTTTGCATGTTCTTTGAGTTTTTGTGCAGGATGAAGAGAAGTTGACTTCACAAGGAATTCATCTTGAAGCAGTTAAAGAATTAATTGTAGCAATTGAAGCTGAAGATAAAGAAAATATGAATGCAAAAATTAAAGAAGTGAAAGCTGAAAATGTAATGGTCGGCTGGTTGGGCAGCCCACCTCTCAAAAAGAAGGCCGTCTACAGCACATGCATGAGGAGGAAGAGGCTCGCGGCTCATTCCAAGCAGTCACTACTTCTGTATGCATTGGGCAAGAGCAACAACGGAGACATTCGTCAAAATTGGAGAAAGAGAAACACCATGTATTGCACTCTTAGACCATGGCTCGGAGATAAACGTCATGGCAAGGAGTCTCTATGAAAGTGGTGGATGGCCCATAGATGTGATCCAGGTTGGCAAATAAGAGCTGCAAACAACTCTTCTAGAGAGTTATATGTTGTATGTCTTGATGTGTAGGTAACTATTGGAGACACGAAAGACAATTTTCACTTTTTTGTTCAAGACTCTTGTAGTTACCCTATCATTCTTGGGCAACCTTACATTTCTGAAGCCCACTTGGAAACAAAAGCTCTTGATGATGGTTCTTCCTATGCTCGAATCTGAAGCAAGGATAATGAACGAACTGTCCAATTTTTTACTGTGTGTGTTAACCATCATCGAAACAAAGATCGACTGCCTGATTATCCTGTGCCTCCTAGTGCCTGAGAATTCAAGGGTTTTCGAGCTGCACTACTATAAAGGGAGGCTATGGTAGTACATCATGTAAAAATATTGAACCTTTTTATGCTACAAAAACTGTGTCTCTAGCAAATTTGTATGTATGTACAGCCAATATTATGGGTTGTTATAAGTCTCTTTCGGCCATGACTAAGGCTGAAAGAAAATATTTATGTCATGTAAAAAGGGAGCTAAAAACTTATGACATGATGGCTAAAAATGAAGATATTTCTAGCATTTTTTTTGGGCTGATTACTACTGACACATTGGCTGAAATATATGCAACTGCACAAGCAAAAAATCAGGCTGAAAATCAATCCATAGAAGTATGTACATTGGATTTTTATCAAACAATTCAAGAATTTGTTGAACAGGAAGACAATGGTTTACTCAACAAGGCTGAAGCACAAGTGGAGACAAAATACAAGACAGTGGATAAGAAAGTCAAACCTGTGGCAGTCCCACTGCCTCCTAAAAGTGAAAGACTTGCTGATAGGGTAGCAAATCAGCCAAGTCTTCGTGATCCTTCCAACATTGGTCACAAGTTCACATCTGAAAGTATAAAAGAGCTCAAAATAGGTGAAAATTCTTTCCTTTCTCCGGCTGAAAAACACTCTTTTATGCAAATGCTAATGAAACATGGAAAAGGTTTTGCATTTCAACCAAGTGAAATAGGCTGTGTGGATCCAAATATTGTGGCTCCTATGGTCATTTTTACAGTCTCGCACGTGCCTTGGAACCTCAAGCCCATTCTCGTTCCAAGGGCGCATCTGCCCAAATTATTGGAACTTCTAAATGAGAAAATCAGAATGAAGATTTTAGAACCTTCTTTAGCACCTTACTCAAATCAATGGTTTACTGTGCCTAAGAAAAATGGATCTTTATGATTCATTCAAGATCTACAGCCTCTCAATCGTGTCACAATCCGAAATGTTGGTACGGGTCCAATTGTTGATGAGTTTGCTGAAGCTTTTGCAAGTAGAGCAATTTATTCTATAGTCGACCTATATTCAGGATATGGCCAATTTCAGCTTTTATTAGAAAGCCAAGACATTACCACAATGAGGACACCTCTTGGATTGGTCTACATGTGCACTCTACCATAAGGTGCAACAAACTCCATAGCCCATATGATGAATGCCATGCACAAAGTCTTAAGGGACTTTATTCCACAACTTACTCTTCCATTTCTTGATTATGTACCTATCAACAAGGGATGTGAAGTCAATGAAAAGAATGAGGAGCTTGACAAAGATGGTTTTGCAGGACATTTGTATTTAACCATATTCATGATGGTGACAGGATTTTGACAAGGCTAGAAGAAGCAGATCTTACCCTTTCTAGAGCTAAGTCAATTTTTGGAGTAGAAGAAGTCCTAGTGGTCGGTTATCTATGTGGCCCCTATGGACGCAAACCTTCTCCAATCAAGATAGATGCCATCAGTAGAATGCAAGAAAAATGCACAAATGTTTCAGAGGTGAGAAGATTTCTTGGCGCATGTGTATTCTATCTCATATGGATACCACAATTTTTCTCATGTAGCCGAAAATATTTATCAACTATTAAGAAAAGGCCAAAGATTCTCTTGGAATAAAGAGCAAACTCTCACTATGCGTAAATTAAAGAAGCTATTAATTTCATCCCACACTCTCAAAAGGGCTGATTATTCAAATGGTCAACCCATCATCTTTACTGTGGATACAAGTCCCATTGGGATAGGATGGGCTGTTGGCCAAGAGGATCTTGAAGGTAACAGGTATGCAATTCATTTTGGAGCAAAAGTTCTCAATGAACATCAAAGAAGGTATGCACAAGTAAAAAGGGAATTGTGGGGAGTTATAACAGCATTAAAATGTGATCGTGAATACTTTATAGGTGCTTCCGTAGTGGTAGAAACTGATTGTCTTCCACTCTTGGGCATGATTGCCAACTGCTCTACACCCGACATTGCTATGCTAATATGGATTGCATATATTAAGTCTCTCAACCCCAAATTAAAGCATATTGTAGGAAAGGCGAATCCAGTTGCTGACATGCTATCACGTGCAAGATATGACAATGTAGAAGAGCCCATGGAAGAAGATGAAGCTGAAGAATCTACACTTGCTGAATTTCATTTCATGGCTGCTGAAAATACATTTTCAGTTATTGCATATACTGGTCGAAAGCTGAAAACAACAGGATGCTCAACTAGAAGCCAGCATGCTCATTGCATTGCTCAAGTTCTAGTTTATTTCCTTAAAGAAGATTGGCTAAAGATTTGGCTAAAGATCCGTCCAATATTTGAGCACAATGAAGAAGGAGACTTGGACTAATGAGGAGTTCAAGCATATCAAGAGGAAAGCTTATGGCTTTTTTCTTAAAGAATGACATCTATGGAAACACGCAAAGAAGAAGAAAGGAGCGCCTGTCCGAGTTTTAGGTAACAAAAGATTGCAACAACAGGTAATGAAGGAATTTCATGAAAGCATGTGGGCTGGCCATAGAGGCATATGGGGAACCTTTAGTAAAGTCAAAGAAAAATATTGGTGGCAAAACATGTATCTAGACATAGCACATTTTGTTGAAACCTGTTATGTGTGTCAAATGTATTCTATGGTCAAGCATCAAGATGGGTTACAACCAACTTATCCTTTGTCTATACATTATAGATGGGTTATTGATCTTGCAACCATGCCTACAGGAATATGGAATATGCGGTATTTAGTGCTTGCAAGATAGGATCTAACCAATCAAGTTGAAGGCAAAGCCTTAACAACCAAATCCACTCGAGTTGTTTGTCATTTTTTTCTTGAAGAAGTGTTTTGTAGATATGGTTGTGTGGGTAAAGTAACTGCAGATAGAGGAGAGTTGGATGTTGATGAGGCATGCAACTTCTTTGCTCAATTGGGTATTAAGTTGGCTTTAACATCATCCTACAACCCTGAAGGCAATGGAAAGAGTGAGAGAGGCCATCAACGTATTCTCAAAGCTCTAGCAAAGTCTTGCAGAGGAAAGATCAAAGAATGGCCTAAAATGCTACCTTTTACATTATGGGCTGACTGGACTACTCACTGTTCAGTGACTGGCTATATGCCAGCTAACCTTATGCATGGACAACAACCAATTATGCCAATTGAAGAATCTATTCTCACATAGATTCTTCTAGCTTGTGACGAAGGCATCAATAGAGAAGAGTTGCTGACTTTGCACATATGGCAGCTAGAAAGAAGGCCTAAAGATATTCAAGCAGCTATTGAAAAGCTAAAGACAACAAGACTAAAGAACAAAAGAAGATTTGATAAGCAACATCGAATTTGGCCAAGAGCAGTTCAAGAAAATGACTAGGTGCTTGTCTATGACAGCAGTCTAGACAATCAATATAGTGCTTCTAGGAAGATCGTAAAGCATTGGTTTGGCCCATATGTGGTAAAGGTCGTTCATGACAATGCCACATATTCATTGGCTGAATTGGATGGAACAAGCATGAAGATACCCATAGACGGAAAAATAATCAAGCTCTTCAAACGAAGAGAAAGTTCAACATATGAGCTAGAAGACTTGAATATATTTCAAGAGCATGAAGACATAGAGGAAGAAGAAGAGGCAGAAGATGAATACATTGACATGGCAGAAGATACTTCTTCTGACACTACAAATCCATAAGACTTTGGCACATGCCAGAGGATGTGCAGGTTAGGAAGGGGTGTATGTCATGCCGCTACGTGCACACCGTGTAAAAAAAAAAAACTAGAGTGTGGCTTCCTTTTAGATTTAGAGAGCCAATGCCACTTTAGGCATTAGTATTAGTGTCCATGGTTCAAAATATTAGATTTTTTTGGACAAGTTTTTAGTCAATTTTTGATATTCTAGATATTATCTCTTATAAAAATCCATAAAACTATAGATAACTTCTAGATTAGGAGGACATGTAAATGGGTTCATGTCATCCATAGCAAGACCAAGCCGAAGATTCCTTGGCTCTTGAATAAAGCCTGGGAAGGTAGAGTCAATGTGGCTCCATGCGCGTGAATCCGTTGATATTCATTGAACTCCATCTGTGGACCTATTCTGTGCATGCCATGTTGCCAAGCTCGCCATGCCGAACGTACGAAACATGTGGTTTATGCAGTGGATAAGTGAAAAGTGTCTAAGAACTTTTTGAGGGATGGTTTACTCTTGCAAGTCCTGTCGATACCTGTGAGCACCACACTTTAGACATGTCTCCATAGTCTCATATTCTCCTTGAAACAGTATGCAATCATTGATACATGCATGGATGTTGTTGTAGTCTATGCCAAGCTTTCGTAAAACATGTCACACATCATCACGATACTCAGGCATGGTATTTGCAAGTGGTAATATATGATACTTTAGTAACCTGAAAAAAAATCATAAAGCACCTTGAAAAAGCACAAATGGTTTTAATGATAGTGCCGAAAAGAAATCAATGAAGCATACATACAAGGTACCTGAACAACTCAGTCACACTCCCATCGCTCCACCTGTATTTTGCTTGTAGACTTAGGAGTGCAATCAGTGTCTTCAAGCGAGATACTCGGCACCCATCATATAATGGTATGGATGCTTCCTCTCTAAGCGGATTACAAGTCTCGACATCCATGGGCATCAATGCATCGATCATTGCCTCCATCTCAGGCTCCAAGATTGTAGGTAAGTCTAGAAGGCTACCTGTCTCCTCTGTAGATTGGATAGTACCTTCCAAGTGGTGGATTGGCTCAGGCACTCCATCCATCGCACACCCACGAACTCTTCTAACTAGCCGCAAAGGATACACTCCTCCTTGGGACGAGACATCACCTCCCTGGATAGAAAATTTACCAGTCACGCCCAATGTTTTTGTATATGGTATTCAATTAGCTTGCGAATACAATGCATGATTGATATACACTTTTCTTACCGTTTGCTCAAAATCTGAGATCGTCTGATCAATTATCTCAAATAAGCGTTGTGTACATATTCTGTAGACAATCAATGTTTTCGTCTAATTGCCAGCTTACATTGAGAGCAAGGACATGGGACACGCTGATTAAGATACGCCTCTCGCGATCTTCATCGTTTTCCATTTTGTCTACGTTACGGCAAACAATTTGTTTTTGTTATCATTAATTTTTTCTTTCTTAAATTGTTTGAGAAGGGATTTCTTCTCTTGTAACTCAACAAAATTAATGTATGTAAAGTCTCCACCCACCCACAAATTAACGTATGTCGAAGTGTTTCCCGTCTCATGGTATTGCACCAGACCTCACCGGACCTCGCCACCATTCTCTCTTTGTTTTTTATCCATTCATTCTCTTCTCTCCTTCCATCTCTCTCTCTTTTTCTCTTTCTTTATTATGTTGTATGTTTATTCCCTCTCTCTTGTTCCTTCTTCCTTTTTTTCTTCATCTCCCTCTCTCATTTCCTTTAACAAAACATCTCTCTCTCTCTCCTACCAATTTCCTTTAACAAAACATCTCTCTCTACCACTACCACTACCACTATAATAAACAAGAAAAGAAGAAAAAACAACAACAACTACTACTACTACTACTACTACTACTACTACTACTACTGCTACTGCTACTGCTACTGCTGCTGCTACTGCTACTACTACTGCTACTACTATAAACAAGGGAAAAAAAATACTACTACTACTACAACAATAACAACAATAAACAAGGAAAAAAAAATACTACTACTACAAAAGAAGAAAAAACAACAACTACTACTACTACTACTACTACAATAACAACAATAAACAAGGAAAAAAAAATACTACTACTACTACTACAATAACAACAATAAAAACAACAACAAACAAGAAAACTAAACAATAATAAACAAGGAAAAAAAAAACTACTACTACTACAAACAAGAAAACTACTACTACTACTACTATAACCACGACTACGATGACTACGACTACGACTGTGACTACGATGACTTCGTAGGAATGGGTGCAAACCGTTACGAAGGTCTTTGGAACGGTTTGCACCCATTCCTACTCCTCCATTCTCTTTCCTTTCTTTCTAACTGGTGACAATAAGTTATTTTAGCTATATCTAACAATTGTTCAAATCCAAAGGGTAGAGCATTTTCCTCATAAGGGAAAGCAGTAAAAACCCTACTCTTAGGCATGCCATTATTATTCTCAGTAACATCAAATTCATCCATATTTTCCAAAGAGGTTGTGGAGATGTTGTCAACATTAAATGTCACTAACTCATGCATCTCTTCCTCTTCTAATTCATCCATAGAAATTTATTCTACCTTATTATACGTAAAAAATACATATTCTTGATTATTTTCTTCCTGATCTATAGATAATTGGAAATATGTTTCAAGCGAATCATCAAAGTATTCCACTTCCCTTATAGAGAGCATTAAGTAGTCTAAGGTTGTATCTTCTGATGTGGACAACCAATGAGCAATATCACTATCCAAATCATTGTCCAATGAAAATGTTACAACATATTCACCAATTCCCATCTATTCTACCTTGTGAGGTTGATGTACCGTATTTACCTCCATTTTTTATGTTCTTGCTGGGCGTTGTGTTTTAATAACCAGGCATAAGGTCCCTTTGTTATCGGTCCTCTCTATTTTCGAATCATACAACTCACCGTTGGACTCCTCATCCATTTCATTAACCATCTCCTCTCTCGAATCTTTCAAAAATCCTTTTGAAATAACTTGTATCTTAACCCGATCATTTCGAGGACCAATCACAATTGAACCCTTGTACCAATCTTGAGTGCATTTGGCTTGGTATAGCCAAGGTCAACCCAACAACACAGAATATAAAGAGATATTTGGCAATGAGTAAACTACTAAGTAATTCACATGAAATTTTAGGCCAACAATTACAAATTTCACATTTTGAAGTAACCCCAAAGGAATCACTTTCCTTTGATGAGCCACACGTAAAATGATATGGATAGGTTCTAAATTCTTCAACCCTAATTCTTGCATTGTTTGTTATGTCATCAAATTGACTGCTGAGGTACCATCTGATTGCACTTCATTCAACAAGTGGCCATTAATAGTAGTATCTATAACTCGAGCTCCGGATCCACAAACAAATCTACTATTTTTACGTCCTTAGTTGTTTTTCTTTTGGAAGAATTTGCCCTTGCTTTAGAAGTATTAATCTTGATCCTCTTCTTTTGACGTGGAACAAATTTATGATAAAGCTACTTTCGACAAATAGGCGCTATTTCTAGAAATTGTTGAAGGTTAATGGTCAAAGATACTTGTTCTAATGTAGCCCAAAGATCATAAGTCTTGTTCACAAATTCTGCCTGCTTTTTACTTCCTTCCTTAGGAGGTATCAATCTTTCAAGAAAAGGAGCTACTCCTACTTGAATCTTAGGATTTGCTAAAGGCACGGGTAATAATGGATGGTTAAAGGAATGTTGTGGAGAATCTGACTTAGGTAGCTCTACATTAGGATCTATATTCTTAGGTTTATCCTTCATTGCTCCTTTTAATTGTAGACTTTCTTCCTCCAGACCTTGCTCCTCTCATTGTTGCTTTTATGCTCTAGTAACCACACCAATGGTTTTAGCATGAAAGATTGAATTTGCTACCAACTAAATGGCACTCATAGAGTTTGAATGCAATGTAGGAGTTATAGTTGTACCAAGGTTTGCTACTAGTGAGCCTAACCATAGGGCCTCCTTATAAGCTTCAGTAGTGGGGGCTGCAATGTACTTAGATTTGGTACTAAACAAGGCCATGCATTTTTGCACCTTCGACATCCAAAATATTGTATCTCCAACAAAGGTGAAGTCATAGACAAAGGTGGAATTTCTACTATTAGTATATCCTACATAATCAAAGTATGTATAGCCCACGACTCGAGTACCTTGGCCACCATAATAAATGCATATACCTACATTGCCCTTAAGGTATCTCATGATATCCTTCTCACAACATCTCAATGTTGCATGCCAAGTGTTGCTATATAATGAGCCACAAATCCCTTTGTGTCGAGACCTAAAGCGGGCCTGACAATGGCTCTATGGCACTAGTCATACCTCTACTACTCACCTTAAACCACCCAAACACGGTCTCGCAACCAGGAGCGTCTAAGGGGTATACTACCCTAATCTCAAATATAGAACTTTGTGTTTGTATGATTTGTAGTCATATGGATATCCTTCCCCACACTCCTTAGAGGGAGTCCCTAAACATATCGGTGTTATACACCATGTAAGCACACACAAAGGGAGCACCCCTCGGTTGATTACCATGGCTCCACTACGACTCTTTTCCTACACCTCGAGGATTGGCTGCAAGATGCATCGTAAACACATAAAACACATTCAAAACAAGATCCACTCTTTTGATTGATTGAGCTAGGAGATAATAGATAGTCTTCACCACGTATCCCCCAAAGAACCGAACCTCTAACCCTACAACTTAGGGTACCTCACACTCTCAACGTAGGTCATCGCTCATAAAACAATTGCTATGCATCTAGGATGATACCATATGGTGCGTGCAATGCAATTGTGTATGAATACCATGCTCAAAAAATTTTATTCATTAACAATCAACCACGTGAAAGTGCAAAGACAGTTCTTTTCATGCTTTTCTTCTAATCAAGATTGTTGCATAGCTTAGGGTTAGTATTGAGCATTCTCGTGTTATTAGACCCTTTTAATTTTAGAAAATAACATATCCTATATGCAATGCATCATAAAACTTCAGAATTCAACATACTTTATACACTCAACAACCTCCTTCTCCCTACCGTTTAGAGTCATGCATTCAGTGGTAGGTTTAAGGCATATTTTTTCATATATTTTCTTTCACGAAAGCAATAAAAATCCACTTTAAAATAGACATAGGGATGAATTGAGACTAAACCTCATGCTTCAGATCTACCATACATTCACAAATATGATATATTATTTTTTCTTATGTTTTAGATGTAAAAAAACTATTTTCTCATAATTTTCTTATTTTTTCTTATTTATTTATAGATAAATATTGATATTTACTGATTTAGTAGTTTAGATTAACTGATCTTATTGAGAATGATTTTCTTATCATATTTCAATCCACAGGAATAGCATACGCACGACAAAACCCCAAAAATCACATAATTTTCCTTAAACCACCAAGTTGTGGATTTTGCGCGTTTAGCATAAAATTAATATATGACTCATTTTTTGTGATCTCTTCAACATGACTGATAAATTAGAGCATTGTCAACCAAATACAGTTATTTCCAATAATTTTTAACCAAAATTTATTAGAAATCAATGAAATCTACGATGTACTCATGAAATCACGCCTTCTGCTTTCCAATAGCTTCTGACAATCCTTCCAACCTTGATTTGCACACCATTTTGCTCCCACATCATCACACGATCAAAATCGTTCATCTTATCCCACCCCCTTCTCTCATACATCAACCCATAGAAACATATAGCAAGAGGAGAGAGGAGAGAGAAAGACTAAAATCGGATCTTTTGATTCAGTGCATCATTTTTCGATTAGTTTGTCATGATGGAGGGCGAAGAAATTGAAGATCTCATGGCCTAGAGCATTTCTCTCAGTTCTACCGATTAGAAAATGGCATTTTAAAATAATTTTGGGGGTGCAAAAAAAAAGCATCCCCCTCGGCCCCACATTTCATAAATCGTGCATTTTTAATTCTCTTAAGCTTAAATAAGCTTAAGCTTTAAAACACAATAACTATTTCATATTTTTGCATGTTCACACTTGGCAAAAATTGTTCTTTTTCGGAACGGAGGCTCAAATGAACTCCGATTCGTGAAAGGACTTAAGAGCCACCTTTGTGGTGTCAATATCTATAAACTTGGCCACCATCATGCACTTTTCAGCTCCCAGATCACATAGTTGCTTCATAATCCGAAACCTTGCGGGGATTAAATGGTGATCAAATGAACTCTGATCGACGAACCGAGACTTGAATTGGGTTTCTGGCAATCGAACTCCATCTAGGAAAACTCTAGCTCATCGATCCACAACCATTTCCTTTTGCATGAAAAATTGGTATTTTATGACCTCTTGTGCTATTTTCCGCTTCAAAACAATCTCTAAAATCCGCTCTCATTGGTGACCATGGGATAGGGCAACTCAGCTTGTCAAATCCCATGATCTTATCTATACAAACAACAACCATAAAAATCATCAAGATGCCATTAAAAATATACTCAACAAAGCTCAAGAACAGCTCTCATCCTACCCCTTGACAAAATCAAGGCATGAAGCTCCACAAGAGATAGGCCTAGCATAATCTGACAGAAATCTAGAACGAGTCACTAACCAAGTGCTCCAACACAGACAAGTGAAAAGAACTGCCAAAGAAGTCATCCTAGTGGTGGTCTAACCTACAACGTAGTACAACTGAACCAACACCTCTGACTAGGTGAGGATATCTATAGCCTCGTCATCACAAATTTTCTTTTAACACATTGTTCTTTCAGAGTTTCTATACTCAAGCATGTAAAAAGGAGGGAGCCGAGCATAGTGACCTTAGGAGAACAAGGCATTGGCCCTAGGTCTTGACTCAACACTCAAGGACCTACCAAGCTCTTGCAAGGCGACACTTAAAACTTTTCTTTTTTACTCACCTTTATTTTCACTCCAACCTACCTTATTTCTTTATTTTGGCTAGATGCTACCCCAAGGAAGACAAGGCATCAGCCCCCCCGGTCTCTGACTTGTCCCCATCAGGGATCTACCAAGCCTTCTCAAGGTAACAATCAACCGCTCTTAGGATTTTTCTTTTTTTTCTTTTCCATTTTAGGGGTTAGAACTCCTTTTTACATACCTCTATACTTTTATACTTAGATATATTTATAACTTTCTCTTGTTTTATTTCGGGAGGCTTATCTAATTGCTTCACACTAGCAAGGACTCCTAGAACAGCTGCCTAGCAGGCTAGCAGAATAGGGTCACTAGGACTACCTTCTAAAACATGTCTTTCGATGCCTGACAACGTCTTTACAAGAGGTAGACAACTACTCGAACCTCCCCCACATATACCTAACCTAACCCTAGGACTTTATGCCTTGGACTTGGCCACAAGAAGCTTTCACAACTTAGTAAGAGGATCCCTCTAGGTCCTTTATCAAACCTATGTGATGCAATCACTAAAATAGAAAACCATTAAATGCACTCGTAACAAACTGACACATGACCCTCTTGGCTTTAAAAAATATAACATTTCATAACCAACAAATTGGCCCTCTTGGCCTTATGCAATCAATCCTTAAAACCCAATAAAAACATCCCTCTTGGCCTTAAGAGATAATCCACCACACTACCATTTAGCAATATATTCCTAAAACAAACCCTTGGTCCTAATATAACACAACTATAGCACAAGATTGACCAAGGATAAGGGCTCATCAAGCCCTATACTAAATGCATTAGCTTATTTGCTGAACCCGCGGCATAAATAGAAAGGGGTGTCTGATGAATATGATGATAAACAATCCCATGCGTCACGCTTATAAATTCATGTCACTTCATGAGGACAAAAACCAATTGTAGAACTCAGGATTGTACTAGAGTGTGGCACATGTATCTAGTAATCATGGCAGCCTACTCAATAACAACAAATATTTTGCAACATCGAGTAGCATGGTACCTTGTCCGAGTCTACTGGCAACATATAGCCCCTCCTTAGTGTCGATTTTATCAATCAGAGAGTTCTCTTGGCTAGTTTTGGCTAAGTCCATACCCCGAACGGTAGTCAGTACTTGAAAGGAAGTTGGTGCCACATAGGTCGGATCTCTTTGAGACTGCCATTTGGCTAGTCGCTCCTCTAAGACTCTGTCATAATCCGGGCTCCAAGTTCGGTCATTGTAGCGCGGTTTTCAAATTGACTTCAACCCTCTAATTTTTGCTTTAATTGCTCTATCTTTAAGAAATTTGGTTGTCAACTTGTTGTGACAGTATTATATCCACTCTTGATTGGTCAATGTAAGTTTTGCTATTGTTGGTGGATTGAGCATTGTTAGCAACTATTGATGGTAATGATTGCTTTGATTTATCAAAACACACGGATGTGTTTACCACCGTTAGGAGAGATCACAATGGGTTCATTCATGGGTGGACTCAATGCTTTATTCCTCAGCTCTTCAGCACTCTTAGGCTCAATCTTCTCATTGTCTGTAGCCATTTGCAATTGTCATTGCTTTCTCCTTTTTTTCTTGGGCAATTGAGGTGTATCCTTTAAAGACTTAAGACCGTGAACTAGGTCAGTCATTGATGTGCTTCGTTGGGCCTTAGCTTTCTCTTTCTCTAGTGTCGTCAGCTCTTGAACCAATTCCCCTTTATTTAACCCCTCATCGGATTGCATTGGTAGTTGCTCTGGGTCGGGCCATTTACTCTAGACTCTTGTTCTTACCCATTGGAACATGCCTCAATTGCTTCTTATCAGAGCAGGTGTTGTGTTTAGAGCTATTTTTCTCTTGCTCTGGAGGTTTGGGTGACTCTCGTAAAGAACCAAGAGACGGTTTAGGGTTCCTATCATGTAGGCTTGAACAAAACCAGTTAAAGAAGTTAGGGTTGTATTAATGGGTAGCATAAGATCTAGGATTGCAGGGTCTTCAGTGAGGCAGAAGGCATATGCGCTAACATAAAGTACCATGCTTCCTATCTTCTAGAAAAATTTTATCATATAAAGGATATTTTTGGACAGCCAAGGACCTCATGGACCATTGCTGACACTCTTAATGAGGTCGGGGCAATATACGTGGAATCATGTATTGATATCCAAAGGGCTTTCCTTTGCTCAATGAATGTCATCAGTCAGTGGCCAATTTTGGCTGTCAGATTTTGGTTGAAGTACCAATTCTGCACAAATTTACCTTGTCCTTTCCCTTTTCATTTGATTACTTCTAGCTTTTTCTTGTTTGCTTCATAGTGAGCACTATAGGGTGAGGGTATCAAGTGCAATTCTCTAGCTGTGGCTTTTGGGATGTCCTTTATGACTTCCTCAGCAAAACAGCTACATAGAGGGAGCAAACATCTTGTTGTTCATCCCAAATCTCGTCCCAAGTCAGTCAAATCCCAAGTCAGACTATGAGCTTTGTGTGCTCTGGTGTTGGCCTTCCAATGTCCACATGGACGTATGCACATGTGATGGCTGTCAGCTTGAGATCAAGCTTCATCATGCACTTCATCTTTGGTTCATTGGTCAGATGTGCCATCTCCTTCACCAAATCTTTGTGACATTTCTCCTCAAGCCTAGGCTTTAGGTGATTGGAAAGTGCTAGAGGTGTCAAGGATGTTGGTTGGGACACCTCTTCCACAAGTGAATTGCGAAGGACACGGGGCATCATCACGGCCAAAGGCTATGACTGTTGTGACTCCTCATTGGAAGTAGTAGCGGCCAGTTCAATGGATTGGCTATTGTTGGTAGACTACGGTGTCAAGTCCTTAAATAGATCATAAGTGGTCACGTCTTTTGTTGCCCTTGTTTTGCATTCACTTGTGCAAATCGAGCATTAGTTGAGCTAGTCAAGATGACTTGCACAAGCATATCCTAGGTTGAGAACTAAGGGTGATATCATGTCCCACATCTTGGACATTTGGAAGCTCAAATGGAGATAGAGATTGGGATTGAGTAGTTGCACTTGACGACTGTTGTTTCTAGAACCACTATTTAGAAGAATATTATTGATGATATGGTTTTGAAGGTTTTGCAGCTCACCATTGTACTTATATGGTAAAGGTAGTTGAGGATGTTGAGCCCACTTGTTTTGAGGATGCTATTGGCCATGCTCATTGGGATGCAAGAATGGATGAGGAGATGGTTGCATTAGAAGCCAATAATACTTGAGATTTGGTACCCTTGCCTAAGGGTAAGAAATATATTGGCTCCAAGTGGGTTTACAAAGTCAAGCATAATGCAGATGGTTCAGTTAGTAACTATAAGGCTAGGCCAGTTGCAAAAGTCTATACTCAAACATATGGCATAGATTATGAAGAGACATTCAGTCCAATTGCTAGAATGGCAACTATGAGATGCGTGATTGCCTTGGCAATAGCCAAAGGTTGGATTTTGCAGCAAATGGATGTTAAGAATGCTTTCTTGCATAGTGAATTCCAAGAAGAGTTGTATATGGAATAGCCATCAGGTTATGAGGATTTAGAGCATCCCACATATGTGTGCAGGTTAAAGAAGGCGCTCTATAGGCTAAAGCAAGCACCTAGAGCATGGTCTAACAAGATCAAAGAGCATCTTGTCAATATTGGCTTTTATATTTTTGATGTTGATCACTCACTTTATGTGAGAAGGGGAGATGCAGGCTTGGTCATCATAGTCATCTATGTGGATAACTTGATTATTACAGGTGATAGTGACAATGGGATTGCTAACATTAAGGACTTCTTGAAGAAGAAGTTTAAGATGAAAGATTCGGGTGAGTTGAGATACTTTCTTGGTATTGAGGTGATTAGATGTGATGACGGTATATAGCTATCCCAAAGGCAATATGGCTTGGATATGTTATCCAAGTATGGTATGACAACACTAAGCCGCTTTCAGTACCATTGAAGCAAAGTGTGAAGTTGAGTACTGACGTTGGAGATGAGATAGAAGACCTTACTATGTTCTAGAGAATAGTAGAGAGTTTGATTTACATGATTATCACAAGGCTAGACTTGAGCTATGTTGTTGGCCTTGTCAGCCAATTTATGCAAATGCTTAGAAAGCCTCATTTGAATGTAGCTAGATGCATATTAAGGTATGTGAAGTCCACTTTACATTATGGACTTTTTTATGAGGCAGGTAAGAATGTATAGGTGTTTGGATACACATATGCAAATTGGGTTGGTAGCATTTTAGACAGAAGACATACTAGCAAATTTTATGTTTTCCCTTGGTAGTGCAGTAGTTACATGGAGCAGCAAAAAGCAACCTATAGTTGCTTTATCTCGAGTAGTATAGAGGTTGAGTATAGAGATGCTACTATGATAACATGTAAGGTGGTATGGCTGCGAAAGTTATTGGGTGATTTGGATATGCAGGGAGATGGTCCAATTGTCATTCATTGTGACAACATGAGTAGCATATAGCTAGCTAGGAACCTAGTATTCCATACTAGGAAAAAACACATTGAGATGCACTACCACTTTGTGAGAGAGAAGGTACTTGCAAGAGATATTGACTTGGTATATGTCAACACACAGGATCAGATAGCTAACAATTTCACAAAGGCATTGGTTGTAGGGAAGCTTTGAAAGTTTCGAAGCTTACTTGGAGTTGCAGAGATAGAGTTGAGATTGAGGGGGAGTGTTGGGATGGCAAGCTCAACACGTGCCTCGCTAGATGGTTTCGCACGTCCACACTTAGCACATCGATGGTCATTATGATACTCATATGGCCATGATGATCGAGATACACTCTAGACATTACTTGTTTAATGATGAGGTAGGAGAGGAGGTTCCTTCACTAGTGTTGATGCAAGGTAGGCATACAATCTCCCCTTTTTTTTTTCGTGATCCAAACCTTATGCCTATTTCTTTAGCCTATACATTGTCAATTGCTTTAGATGGCCCATTAATCTTACCTCACAAAATTTTCCAAATTTTAGGTTTGGTTGTTTTTTGACCTATTTCACCTTTTCTTCTCCCCTTCCTAGTATTTGCTCACATTATTGGGTGTGGCTTTAGCAAGAGGAATTGGAGTGCCACTATGAGGACATGGAGGAGGAAAATAAACATTTGGAGAAATTAGAAGAAATGGAGAATGACGTAGTTAGTATTAGGGTGCCATTGATGCCATTAGCAAAACCACCAATGACTCAACTAGCTATATTTTCAAGTCCTTTGGAAAACTTCTAATATCTAGATGCTCATTTTTTGACAAATTGTTAGTATCTACATCATCAATTAGCATGGTTATATTGATAATAGGAGACTACCTTTGAATTCCATTTTTTTCCAAAAGGCTCAAATTTGGCTAACAAAATATGTTGATAGTCATTTTGTAGTTCATGATCATCTCACAAAATCCTTCTTATTTTAGTTACATAGAGATATCTCAATTGTACAAATGGTGGACATCATTAGGGTGGTCTCATAAGAAGATCAAGATGTGAAGAGATGTGTGCTACGTGAATATGACCCTTTCATAACATAGTGTCCAAAAAGATTAACTAGCTCAAGAGGCTTTGAACTCTGTTTTTGTGCGAGGTCTTAATTGAGTTGCATATAAGATTGGACACTTTGAATTTACTAAATATAACTTTTGATCAATTAATTTCTAAAGTTCTGTGGGTAGACCATTCTTTTGAAGGAGTAAATAGGAGGAAGTGCAAGCCCCATAAGAAGACTAGAAGAAGTAGGAAGTCAAACTTTGGTGATGATGAGCTAGATAATAGTGGGGCCAAAGATGGGAGTAGCAATGATGATGTGAAGAAAGAGGAGAAAGAGGTTAGGAA
Organism: Lygodium microphyllum; assembly: GCF_053477565.2. Classification (NCBI taxonomy): domain Eukaryota; kingdom Viridiplantae; phylum Streptophyta; class Polypodiopsida; order Schizaeales; family Lygodiaceae; genus Lygodium; species Lygodium microphyllum. Next base: position 117,082,448 of record NC_141136.1, read on the forward strand.
ACCCTAGAAGTCAAGAACAAGGGCAAGGGTCACTACTCCTTAGAGGGTGTTCAAAAGACTTCGAGGGTCACTCTTTGATGGTCCAAATGCACAACTTAGGTCATGTGGTAGCATACATGAACACATGAACGATTGCACCAACAAATTGCTAAAATTGAAGAGCTATAGCACCACCACTAGTAGCAATCTCCTATACCTAGGGAGACTTGACACTCATCAACATAGGGCATGGAGGTTGAGGTTGTGGTTATCGTTGTCATTGAGGGGTACATGGAATTCCTTGGCCCAAAAATTAATTTGTATATATGGGAGAAGGACATTAGAGATATGAATGTCCCAAAGTAACAATGTATGACACCTAGAAGCAAAGTCTTGAAATGATAAAGGGAAGGCTTCAATGTCATCAAGTAGTGTGGTTACATACGCTCCAAAGCGAATTGCATATCTGCTGCCCTCAACATCATCTCGACCGACTGCCTATCCTATCCCAATAGGACTTGTGTCCACTATGAGTATGATAGGTTGTCCATTAGTGTAATTATCCCTCTTTAAGGTGGGGGCAGAAATCAGCAATTTCTTCAATTTTCGAATAGCTTGAGTATGCTCTTTTTCCCATATAAACCTTTGGCCTTTTCTTAGCAGTTGATAAAGATTTTCAGCAACATGAGCGAAATGTGGGATCCAAATAAGATAGAAAACACATGCTCCAAGAAATCTTCTCACCTCTGAAACATTTGTGCATATTTTCCGCATTTTGCTGAAAGCAACAATCTTGGTTGGAGAAGGCTTTCGGCCATATGGACCACACATATGCCCTACCACAAGAACTTCTTCGACTCCAAAAATAGATTTAGCACCTGAAAGAGTAAGATGGACTTCTTCCAATTTAGACAAGATTTGAGCACAATCATTAATATGATCAGAAACAAACTTGTGACATCCAAGCTCATTGAGTTCTTCATTCTTCTCATGAATTTCACATCCTTTGATCGGTACATCATCAAGGAAAGGAAGAGTTAGTTGGGAAATATAATCTCTGAATACTTTATGCATGGCATTCATTATGTGAGCTATTGAATTTGTAGCTCCTTGAGGTAGAGTACACATGCGGACTAAACCAAGAGGCCGTGTCTTCATGGCTAACAAGAGTTCTCTTCTTCTTCTCTTCTTCTCTTCTCCTTGCTTGTGTGTGTGCTCTTGAGAGAGGGAGTGTCTCGGCTCTCCAAAGCAAGCTGAAATTGGTCATAACCCGAATATAAATCACCCATGGAATAAATTGCTCTACTTGCAAAAGACTCAGCAAATTCATCAACAATTGGCCCTGAACCAACATTTCTAATAGTAACTTTATTGACAGGCTGTAAATCTTGAATGAATCGCAAAGATCCATTCTTCTTAGACATGATAAACCATCGGTTGGAATACGGAGCTGAAGATGGCTCCAATATTCGCATCTTTATCTTTTCATTTAAAAGCTTTAGTAACTTAGGCAAATGAGCCCTTGGTACCGGAATTGGTTTAAGATTCCAAGGAACCTGTGGGACCGTGAAAATCACCATTGGTGCCACAACACTTGGATCCACACAGCCAATTTCATGTGGCTGAAATGAAAAAGCTTTTCCATGTTTCTTTAATATTTGCATGAAGATTTACTTTTCAGCTGGCAAGAGAAAAGAGTCTTCACTAATTTTTAGCTCTTGTAAACTTTCAGCTATAAATTGGTGGCCAATATCTTTGGAATCACGAAGGCTTGGCTGTTTGGATACCCTTTTTGCTAGTCCTTCACTTTCAGGAGGTAGTGGAGTAACCACCGGCTTGACCTTCTTGTTAATTGTCTTATACTTTGTTTCTACTCTTATCTCATCCTTGTTTGGCTGTCCAAAAGCTTCTTGATCTGCAAATTCTTGAATTATGTCATAAATATCCAATGTGCTTACCTGTATGAACTGGTTTCCAGCTTGATTTTCTGCATGAACAGTTGCATGTATTTCAGCCAATGTATCATTATAAATCAGCCCATGAAATAGCCCTGAAATTCTTTATTTTCAGCCAAAACATCAATTTGCTTCAGCTCTCGTTCCACATGACATAAAATTGTTTATAACAGCCCACACTATTGGCCGTAAAAACCTGCAAATCAGCTTTTGGCATAGCCCCCTTTACACGCGGAGGAAAATTTTTATGACATGAAGCACCGCCATAGCCTCCACTTATAGCAGTGCTACCCGAAAACCCTTAAATTCTCGGGCATTAGGAGGTATAGGATGATCTCTCAATCAATCTCTATTTCGGTGATGATTTACACATACAGTCAAAAATTGGACAGCTTTGTCATTATCCTTACTTCTTATCCGAGCATATGATGAACCATGATCAAGGGCCTTTGTCTCCAAACGAGACTCAAAAATAAAAGGTTGACCAAGAATGATAGGATAGCTGCAGGAATCTTGAACAAAGAAATGAAATTCATCTTTTACATTACCAATAGTAACTTGTACATAAGGACATGCCGCATAGAGATCGCCAGAGGAGTTATTGGCTGCTTTCATGCGCCATCCTGGGTCCACATCTATGGGCCATCCGCCATTCTCGTAGAGACTTCTTAACATTACGTTGATTTCCGAGCCATGGTCTATAAGGGCAATGCATGGAGTCTCTCTTTCTCCAATCTTGACAATGGTTTCGGTGGTCGCCCTTGCCCAATGGGTACGAGAGTAGTGACTACTAGGAATAAAATGAGCGCCATTCTCTTCTTGCATGTTGTGAAGACGAGCTTCTTTCTTATGCATGGGCTACTCTTTATATTGAGAAGACCCCACCATAACATTCTCTGCAATAGCTTCTTCAATTTTTGCTTCATAGATGTCTTCATCTCTAGCTTCTATGGCTGCAATCAATTCTTTGATTGCCTCCAATCAAATCCCTTGAGTTTTCAGCTTCTCTTCATCCTACAAATACACATGAAGTGCTTGCAAAAAGCATGCACAGATTCTTCAGTTTCCTCACCAACATATTGTCTTTTCCGTTTAATTACATCAATTATTATATCATGAAATCCTCGTTTTGCAATTCCGAGAATTTCACCTAATGTAAATTCAATTATGCTTCCAAGAATCCTTTCTTCTAGGATCCGCTTGAGATCCGTCTCGCAATCTCTATGATGTCAGACTGCAACTTGTAGCCGGGATGTTTGCCTTTTCTCTTCCTTCTGTCTTCTTTGCTTGTGGGGCATTTCCCATATCAAGCTCTGGCGGTGGTGAATTTTCAGCAGCCTTCTGCTGATTCGGTTTACTTCTTGTCATACGTTTAGTTGGCCCCGAAGAGGAGGGACCGGCAACATCTTCATCTCTTCTTCTCTTTTCTTCTATCATAGCTTCATGATTATTAATTTCAGCCAACCGAGCGAAAGCTGAAAATGAATCAACTAGCTCGGTCTATCTGGTTCTTCCTCAGATTCATTGACTGGTAGTAGTTAAATCATTTTTGGTTGCCTTGCCTTGCTCCATGCGATCTAAGGCCTGCATCCACACTTTAGATTTTGCATCAGTTTTATATGCTTTAACAATTTCATTAGTTGGCTCAATTTGCAGCCCATAGGTAGCTGCATAGGCTATTCTTGTTGCCAAATCCTCCAGTCTTTTCTTTATGCCACCGTTACCAAAATTTGGCTCAAGAGGAAGCTCGGTTTCGGTTGCATGAATTTTATCATCCTTCCAAAAGACTAATTTTTGCACTTCAGCTTCACGGAATGCACTGTACTCCCTCTTATCATGATGTAGGCTATCACACCAGATACAGCATCTTTTGAAGCCTTCTCGTACGGGTCTTTGGTGTTGGGGGTAAAGGCGCCTCCGTCGTGCCGCCCTGTGTATTACTACACTGACAGTACCCGCCACTGCACACTACAGATGGCGGGCGCCCGTCACGTCACTTTATTCTTTATTCTTTTAGTGACAGTTTGAATAAAGGAAGGCCCGATCACACATTGTGACTGTTGGAGTTCCCATTTCTTGTCTCTCTCTTTCTTGCTCTTGCTCTCCCACCATAGCTCGCGTGCAAGCTTCGATCCTTCTCACCTTTCAACTGGTATCAGAGCTTGGCATTCTCTTGCTCGAGCTCAACTCGGTGCTTCTCGACCTTCGCATCAACTCGCTTCACGCATTGGGTCTCCATCCCGGCAGTCATAGCCGACCTCTCGAGCTCCCGACTCTCCCTAGCTTCCCAAGCTCCATCCTGGCCTTCTTGAGCTTCATCAGGGCCTTGCCCTTGAGGTATTGCTTCAGCAATTGCAGGCATTTGAGTGTATTCTCAGTTTGAAATAGGGCAAGAACAAAGGGCAGTCACTCTTCTTGAGCTCCATAGCTCATATCTTCCCTCCCCTTTGCATTGGGCCTTCATGGCTTGGTATGTGCTGCCTACCTTGGGCCATCATTGAGCCCCCCACACTCAACATTCAGCCACATGATTGGTAGCAGCACTCTAGGCCTCAACACGCTGAATATGGCGCCCATTTTCAGACTTTGACCTCCACATTTTACAGCTGAATGCTTTGTTGCTCATGGAGCACTCATCATTGGCCTATTTGGAGGGCATTTGAGCCATTTTTGGATGTCATTTTGATGCTTTGGCTTGACATTGAGGTTGGGAGCTGATCATTCTCGGTTTTGAAACTGTCATTCACTGCATAATAGTGCTAGAAATAGGGCAGCACCCCTGACATTGACATTTGTTGCTTATGCCTCATTCCATTGGAGCTATTTGATGCCCGTATGCGGTCTACTTCCTACCCGGATGTATTGGGGATGTATGCATTTGGTTTAACCATGATTTTGGCTTGAATTTGGGGCTGAAATCTACTGTTTAGCACAGTAAATACATGCTGGAATAACAGTGGGCTGAAGGTACTTTACATGCTTTGGCACTTACCTACCGATACCAGATGTATGCTTTGAGCTTTGGCATGATGTCTCTGACATTTGGGGACGACTTGGAGCATATGTATGAGATTATGGGATGCTTTTGAGCTTCGCATTAGCTCCGTCTTCACTAGCATTTGGACCGACTTGGCATGCTCGTGGACCGCCTATGCCTCATGTCTCTGCTTGACAGTTAGGCTTTTGCATTACATGCTTTGGTTCGTGACATATGCTATTTGGTTCGTGTATGCCATACCGAAATTTGGAGCTTGGATTTGGATGTATTTGAACATTCCCGGCTTACTTGATCACTGATCTTGGTTGCTATTTGGATGTCATTGAGCTGACCGAGAGCTTATTTGAGCTTATGTATTGCTTCATGGTTAATACGACCGGTGCTTCATGTATGTCATGCTCTCTTGGATGCGCTTGATGCATTGACAGGGTCACTTATCACTAGTGCTTTCTCTTGGGTTGTTTGAGCTTCTGAGCTCGCTTTGTACGCCTTTTGTGCCAGTGGGAGCATTTTACATGCTTGCTTGACCTTTGACAGTTGCATGCTATTGGACCACTTACATGTATTTGGAGCAATTTATGTCTTGAGCAGCTACATACGCATTGAGACTTTGGGATCATACTCCGATCTTTATGGATATGCATTGATGTACTCTTGGTTCACAGGATGCTTATGAGCTGAGTCTCATATTTGGATCTTTTTCTTTGAGCAGACACCTATTTCTGTCAGGTTTTGGCAGTTACAAGAACACTTTGCCTAGAGTGTCTGGGGGTGTGCCTTTCACTGGCAGATGTTATTTTGACATGCTTCGGTGTTGAGCTCATGTTCTTTTCACTATCATTGGCCTTGCTTATGTTCGTTTCATGCCGGCTTTGGACCTAGCATTGTTTGCTTGACATTGGATCCTATTTTGGGACAGTTTGCTCTCTAGACTGCATACCTGCAATTTATTACAGCAAGCAGTTATTGGTGGACTGAGCAGTATTTTTTATGCTGAAATATCCTGATTTGGTGTACCGCACCTAGTACTAAGTGGGCAGGAACTTTTGGCACACTTTGCTCGCCCTTTGGACCCCGTTTTGGTCATTTTTGGGCAGTTTCTGCAGTAAAACAACAAGCAGTTTTGGACTGTTTGGGCATTTCCAGCCTGCATAATGGCGCCATCTTTGCATGATAGTGCCATCTTTAACATTACAAAGTTGGATGGTACCAACTACTCTTATTGGAAGAGTCAAATTTGGCAGGTCTTGGTGCAGAAATCTCAGATTAAGCCACTTCGGTTGATTGGGGAGCAGCTTGAAACTATGGACAATGACGACTGGCTTGAACTTGATGAGCTATGCAAGTCCACGATTGTATTGTCTCTCACTGAACAGGTACATTATAATGTATTTGAGGAAGCACAGAGTGCATGGGATCTATGGAATAAGATCAAGAATCTTTATGATAAGAAAAGTCCGGCAAGTCAGATGTACTGGTTGAAGCAGCTTATGGATCTGCGCATGAAGGATAATGCGACTATGTCTGCTCACTTGAGCCAGTTCCATGCTATACTGAAGAACCTAACTTCATAGGATATCACCTTTGGAGAGGAAGTAACTCCTCTTTTCTTGCTTGGGACTCTGAATGAGTCATGGGATGTATTCCGCACTACTCTTTGTGCCTCTAGTGCTACTCTAAAATTGGCAGATGTTGAGAGTGCTCTTCTTCAGGAAGAGGTGAATCGCAAAAACTTGGATGCCTCTCGTGGTAGTCATGCTTTGACAGTTAGAGGCAGGAATGACAGGAATGATCGTGGTAATAACCGTGGCCATGACTCGTAGAAGGGTCGGTCTAAATCTCGTAGCAAGTCGTGTAGTAAGTCGCGTGGGCGCAATGCAAATGTCACTTGTCATCATTGTGGGAAAAAGGGCCATATTAGACCACAGTGTCATGAGTTGCGCAATGAGAAGCGCAAGGATAAGGGGAAAGATAAAGTGCAGGAGAAGTCCTCTGATCGCAGCATAGTACCTGCGAAGTCCAGCGTCAAGATTGAGGAAATTAATGTCACGCAGACTGAGGAGTCCGATGGTGGTGATGAGTTTATACTTGCAGCTAGTTCTTCTGATGCTTCACACTTGACTGAGACATCTAGTATGTATGCACAGTGTTGGTTATTAGATTTAGGAGCATCCTTCCATGTGACGCCTTCCTATGAGTGGTTCCGCTCTTACTGCACTATATCTGGTTCAGTCAGACTTGGAGACGACACATGTCTCTTGACATTGTGGGCATGGGTAATATTCAGTTGCAGTTTTCCACTGGCAGTTCATTTTTGCTTAGGGATGTACATCATGTACCTGCGCTTACGCGCAGTCTTATGTCTGCAGGACAACTGGATGATGCAGGATTTCATGTATGTTTTGGGGATTTTGCCTGGAAGATTACTCGTGGCAGACTTGTGCTTGCTAGAGGCGCCAAGTCTGGCAGCCTCTATCCTCTTGTTGTATCTGGGTCCTCAGTTGACCATGTTTTGGATGTGGGTTCTATCCCACATGTATCACTTTGGCATGCTCGTTTAGGGCACATGTCTTTGAAGGGAATGAAAATGTTATCTGGTTTCCAGTATCTTCCGCCTTTGGATTATGCATGTTTTGACTCGTGTGATCATTGTCTTTATGGTAAGCATAATAGGTCTACGCATAAGAAATCGGGTAGGCCACGCATGAGTGAGCCCTTGGCATTGCTGCATTCCGATGTTTGTGGGCCTATGCCTTGCATGTCTATGGGTGGCGCGAAGTACTTTGTTACCTTCATTAATGATTTTTCTAGGAAAGTGTGGGCTTATCCCATAAAGCAAAAGTTCGATGTCTTGGCAGTCTTTCAGCGTTGGCTTGCTCTTGTTGAGAACCAGACTGGGTATAGGCTGAAATGCCTTAGGACTAACAATGGGGGAGAATATGTCTCGTATGCTTTTCAGTAGTTTTGTGATGACAAGGGTATTAAGCGTCAGTTGACCGCCCCTTACACCCCACCCCAGAATGGTTTGGCTGAGCGCATGAACAGGACTATTCAAGAGCATGTGCGCTCTATGCTTAGCCATGCAGGCCTACCTAGAGTTTTTGGGTTGAGGCAGTTAGTACGGCAGTGCATGTCATAAATCGATCGCCTTCCAGTGGATTGGATTTCCAGGTTGCAGAGGAAGTTTGGGTTGGTAAGCCACCCTCTTATGCGCATCTCCGTGTCTTTGGATGTGAGGCATTCTGCCATGTGCCCAAGGACAAGAGGAGTAAATTGGATCCAAAGAGCATTAAATGCATATTCCTTGGCTATGATGAGTCAGGAGAGATGGGCTATTGCCTATGGGATCCGTAGGCGCGGAAAATAGTACGCAACCATGATGTCGTCTTCCATGAAGACAAGATGCACAGGCAGCCTGAGAAGGTGGTTGAGATCCGCAGAGTGATCTTTCAGGAGGAGCCTAGAGCTCCAGCACAGCCAGTAGTACAGCCTGCAGCAGTTCCTCCACAAGGCCAGGGTGTTGGATAGGCAGTTAGACAGGCAACAGAGCCTGCGGTGAAACGGTCTGCGAGAGACAGACGTCCACCTAACAGATTTCAGCCCTCTATGCATTATGTTTTGGTTACAGATGCAGGAGAGCCTTTCACTTATGATAAGGCTATGCACAGGGGTGAAGTCACTCCTGGGAGAGGGCTATGCAATCTGAGATAGACTCCTTGCATAAGAATGAGACTTGGGATTTGATTGCCTTGCCTAAGGGCAAGAAGGCTTTGCCATGCAAGTGGGTGTACAAGCTGAAAAGTACCCCTGGACACCCCAAGCCGGCATACAAGGCTAGATTGGTAGCAAAGGGTTTTAAGCAGGAACATGGTGTGGACTTTGATGAGGTCTTCTCTCCTGTGGTTAAGATGACCACCCTGCGCTTAGTCTTGGCTTTGGTTGCACAGCTTGACTTAGATCTATATCAGATGGATGTCCAGACGGCTTTTCTACATGGGGACTTGCATGATGAGATCTATATGGATCAGCCTAAGGGCTTTGCAGAACCTAGCAGGGAGCACCTAGTGTGCAAGTTGAAGAAGAGCTTGTATGGCTTGAAGCAGGCACCTAGGGAATGGTATCATAAGTTTAATGCCTTTATGCAGTCACAGGGCTACAACAGGAGTGCTATGGATCCGTGTCTTTACACGAAGAAAGCCCGTGATGGCAGTTTGCTTATCTTGGTACTCTATGTTGATGATATGCTGATAGCAGGTAAAGCTCATGATGAGCTAGATGCTCTTAAATCTCAGCTGAAGAAGAGCTTTGAGATGAAGGATTTGGGACAGGCCTCACATATACTTGGGATGCTCATTAAGCGCGATAGGCATCAGGGGCTTTTGTATCTCTCACAGCGGGAGTACATTCATAAAGTCCTTGAGCGCTTCCGCATGCACGACGTAAAGCCTATTGGTTGTCCATTACCTTCTTATGTGAAGGTATCACAGGCCGATTGTCCGCAGATAGATGAGAAGAGGGCCGAGATGGCCAAGATCCCTTATGCTTCAGCCGTGGGCAGTTTGATGTATGCCATGATAGCCACTCGTCCAGATATTGTGCATGCAATTGGTGTTGTGGCACGCTATACACCTGGTAGCAGACATTGGGATGCCGTGAAGGGTATCATGAGGTACCTAAAGGGCACAGCAAATATGTGTATTTGCTATGGCAGCTAGGATACAGGGGTCGTGGGGTACACTGACTCCGATTATGCAGGACATGCAGATAGTAGGAAGTCCACTTCTGGCTATGTATTCACCTATGCTGGAGGGGCTGTCTCTTGGATGTCCAGGGTTCAGAAGTGTACGGCTTTGTCTACTACTGAGGCCGAGTATGTTGCAGCCACTGAGGCTTGCAAGGAGGCCATATGGCTAGGCCGTCTAGTTGCTGACCTTGGGATTGATGCTATACCTACACTGCATTCGGATTCTATGAGTGCCATTCAGTTGGCTAAGAATCTGGTCTTCCATGCGAAGACAAAACACATTGAGGTGAGGTATCACTTCATACGTGGTGTTGTGGAGGACAAGTCTGTTGACCTTGTCAAGATCTCCACTGACGAGAATCCTGCAGATCTGCTCACGAAAAGCCTCACTACTGAGCGCTTTGCCTTCCTCAGGAGATTGATGGGCATTGGATGAGATGTTGCCTTTCCTCATCCCTTGTACCTATGTACATTTGTACTGTCTTTTCTTTTTTCTTTTCTCTCTCTCACTAGGGCAGATTCGCCTTTAAGTGGGAGGTTGTTGGGGGGTAAAGGTGCCTCCGCCGTGCCGCCCTGTGTATTACTACACTGACAGTACCTGGGGGTAAAGGCGCCTCCACCGTGCCGCCCCGTGTATTACTACACTGACAGTACCCGCCACTGCACACTGCAGGTGGCGGGCGCCCGTCACGTCACTTTATTCTTTATTCTTTTAGTGATAGTTTGAATAAAGGAAGGCCCGGTCACACATTGTGACTGTTGGAGTTCCCATTTCTTGTCTCTCTCTTTCTTGCTCTTGCTCTCCTGCCATAGCTCGCGTGCAAGCTTCGATCCTTCTCACCTTTCATTTGGGCAGTTGTCCGTCCTCTTTCTTCCACTTTCACATCAAGCCTTTCCACCTTGGAATTAATCTCCGTTAGATTAAGATGGAGATCATGCATGCTTTTGATCAGCTCGTCCATGACATCCTTCTTTGGAGGTGGAGCAATAGGATTTCTTGGTTGCTCGGCCATAGAGACAGGAGGTCGAGATACAGGAGCAACTCCTTCATGGATTCAGTTGGTGCAGAGGTAGATCCCCACCTTAGGCGCATCCGCTCTCTTCGAGCAATCATATTAACTACTTCAATGACATCACTCCAAGCAGTCTTCAATCCTGTCTCAGAGTCAAGATCTTCAAGCCGATCAGTTAGCTTCTCTTGAAGAAAAGGATCCGCGGCCTTTAGAAATAATTCAGTCTTCTGGCTTTCCATACCCTGCTGATCGTTAGGATCTAGTTGAGCAAATTTGCTTTCAAATTCGCGGTGAAGAGCAATGGCGGTTAGTCCCTTATTGGGCCTTTCAACCCATTCAGTGAAGACTTTCTTCGTCATGAGGCTAAAATCTTCAAGAAAAAATTCTTTTCGAAGAGCCTTCTTGAATGCAGACCATCCTGCATCTTTTTGAAAAAGACCATGAATCCGGTCCTGGAGGCCATGCACGGCCAAACGGGCAAAGTATTGGCTCCAAGCATGATGAGGAACTCCAAAGAAGACCATCTTGTCAGTATAGAGGCAGATAAAACAGGACACATTTTGCCAATTAAATTGCTTGAGATCCTGCACAACTGTTTCTAAAGCCTTAATGGCAGTGGCATCATTTCGCTCTTTATCTTGTCTCCACTGTTGTTGTAGTTGCAACTGTTGCTGAAATTGCAATTGTTGTTGTTGGCTTTCTTGCATCAGGCGAACCAACTGCTGCAAGGCATCTCCTCCTGAACTTGATGATTCTCCCATTGTACTTCCTCTTCTGCAGCTGACCTTCATGTCGAGTTTACCACTGTCATCGCGTTGGGGGTTGAAGGTCTTCCACCGGGGTTTAGAGTAGAAGAGGAGTGTGGGATTCAAGGTTAGGAGAAGGAGAAAAGATTGGGGTTTGATAAGATTTGGGTTTTTGAGATGACTTAGTTGAATAAGAAGATTTCAAGCGTTTTCTTTTATTTAGCATACATGAATGGAATGAAAGACTTTGTCTTGATCACATCAAATGCATATGCGGATAATAAGCTAATACATTTAGGGATAATCTCAGATTTAATCCAAATGCATATTCCAAATGCAAGCTCAAACAGTTTCTATTTCATGATCATGAATGGATAACAACTCCAAGATATAAGTATTTTGATGGTAGACTCAATTACATCCAAGACATAGATCAAAAACTCATGAATTGCATTGACAAAGCATAAAATTTACTTCAACCCTGTTTTAAAACAGTAATTTCCAGCCCATAATCAAGCTCCAAAATTGCACATAAACCCAAGAATAAGCTTCTCTAATCATTCACAAATGAAACCCTGATGTTAAGAGGTCAATTCCTTCTCTTACGACCACATAGATCACTTATTTACTCATCAAAATGGACAAGAACAGTGGGCTGCTGGTGCACAGATTGAATGTCATAAGCGTGTGTAGTGAGTGTCAGAAGGTCCCCAAGAACAAAAGAACTCTACTTTTTGCACACAAATCAATGTAGAAAGCTTGCACGACATGAACAAGAGACCAATTGGGTGCAATCTCCCCCCATGCCTTGTGTGAGCGCTCCACAAAGCATGTATTTCATATATTAATCATCTTCAAGCTCAAATAATAGCCCAAATTACAAAATAGCACGCTTTAGCTTTTGAGTTTGCTTTTGTGACAATAGAGAATCAAAGCTAATGGGCGCCCAAGAAGTCAGGCGTACCCAAATACAATGTCCAAATACAAATATCTAAATCGTGTGCCCATGCGCATACAAAAATAATAAATAAATATCAAGTGTCTTGATAAATAAGTGCGACAAAATATAGGCGCCATGCCTAAGACATGTGCCCATCAAAATATTGACGATAACTTGAATAGACGCTATCCTCCAATGCTGTCCACTGCCACCGCTGCTATCTCTACACATTAACTGAAGCACTCACAATCATTAGTAAAATAATACAATTAAACCGACAAAAGTGAATACCTAGCAGTCTTCAGCTACATAAATAAATTGGTTAGAAATCAATCCTAACCTTAATTTATCATGAGTGCGCACTCTAAACTCATAAACGTTTATTAATTAAATATGTATTTTGTGGAATCACCCGCTATGGAATCACCCATGTACACATAAAATTAACAAAACGCCCGAAAAGGATAGGCGTCCCCATCGACTTCTCCCACAAAGAATCCACTTTGTGTATGAGCCCCGGTAATAAAATCTTACGGAATCCACTATAAAACCTCACGGAATCCACCGTGGCACGGAATCCACTGTGTAATATGCCTCCTGGCATCATACCCTTGGGGTGGGATAGCAATTGTCCTCAATTGCTATTAGCTCAATGTGGAGCTAACAGAGTGGGGAAAGCATTTAAGTCTCTAGCGTGCATCCATTGGGCCTCTTCAACAGGATGGTTTTTAAACTTGACCAAATATCTAGAATATCTACGGCCACGTCTAGTAGTCATAAAGTCAGTATCTATAATAGCTTCGGGCTCAAGGATTCCAGTTTCATCATCTAGCAAAGGAGGGTTTTCTTAGACAGGATGTACAAGTAATTGGCCTCTAAAGGGTCATAATAAACTAATATGAAAGGTGTTGTGAATTTTCCAATGTTGTGGTAGTTCCAATTTAAATACATTGTCATTGATTTTGTATATGATCTTGAATGGTCCATAGAATCTAGGTGCTAATTTCACAACTAGGTGTTTATCTACACTTTGTAATCTACGTTTTTCTATGCGTAACCAAACATAGTCATCAACTTTGAAATTCATAGCCTGTCTTTTCTTATTTGCTTGTTTTGTATATGATTGCTGGGCTTTGGCAATCATGTCTTTAACTTCATCAAAAATAGTAGCGTGCATGTTAGCAATATCATCAGCAGTTTGAATTTTGTTTGATAATGATGCAACAGGTGTAGGCAATCATGTCTTTAACTTCATCAAAAATAGTAGCGTGCATGTTAGCAATATCATCAGCAGTTTGAATTTTGTTTGATAATGATGCAATAGGTGTAGGCAATCTATATCCATAAATAACTTCAAATGGTGCTTTCTTTGTAGCTGTGTGTGGTGTATTGTTATATGCAAACTGAAGTAAATGTAAATGTGTATCCCATGTGTGTGGTTTTGAAATAGTGTAAGCACACAAAAGATCTAAAATAGTACTGTTAGTAGCTTCTGTTTGACCGTTTGTTTCAGGATGAAATGCATATGAAAAATCAATCTTTGTTCCTAAGTTAGCAAACAAAGTAATCCAAAAATTATTATAGAATCTAGAATCACGATCAGAAATAATAACTTTTGGTAAACCATGATTAGTAAAAAAAAATTTCAAAAACATTTGAGCAGCTTGAGATGCAGTTAAAGTTTTCTTACATGGAATGAAATATGCTTGTTTGCTAAACCTGTCTACAACAGTCCAAACCATATCATGGTTAGCTTTAGTGTTAGGTAAACCGATGATAAAGTCCATTGAAATCTGTTCCCATGGTTGTGATGGAATAGATAATGGCATTAGTAAACCATATTGTTTACCATGGTGTCTTTTAACTCGTTGATAAACTAAACATTCAGATACAAAGTTAGATACATCAGTGTCCATATGTGGCCAATAAAAATCTTCAGTCAATGTATGCAAAGTAGATATAATACCTCTATGACCTTGATATGGAGGACAATGAATCTCATTCAAAACAAATGATCTAAATGGAACTGTCACACATAATCTCTTTTCATAAAACATGAATCCATTATTGTAAGACTGTGAATCAATAGGAATCCAATTATTTGCAACTAATTTATTCCAATCTTCTTGAAAAGTAAGATCCTGATGATAAGTATCTTTCATAGGGATAAGGGAATCAAATGATATGATAGAAATATTATGAATTGTCGGTCTTCTACTTAAAGTGTCGGCTACAACATTTTCTTTTCCTAGTTGATATTGTATAAGGGGATGAAAACTTTGAATGAAAACTGCCCATTTAATGTGTCGGTCAGATATTTGGGGTTGACTAAGGAGATGTCTAATGCTTTGTTGGTCAGTTTTAATCATAAATTCAAAACCCATTAAATAATGTTTCCATTGACGTAAGGCTTGTACTACAGCTAGCAATTCTTTATCATATGTAGAATATTTAAGTTCAGATGGTTTGAGTTTACAGCTAGAGTAGGCTATGGGATGATTATCTTGCATAAGGACGGCTCCTATTCCAGTTCCACTAGCATCAATAACTACTAAAAAGAATGGTCTATTGAAATCAGGTAGTTGTAATACAGAAGCATGGGTTAATGCATGTTTCAATAAATCAAAGGATTTTTATTGATTATCAGACCAGTTATACACAATACCCTTCTTTAAAAGTTTAGTCAAAGATAATGTAATGAGAAATTACGCATAAACTTTCTGTAAAAACTAGCAAGACCTAGAAAAGAACGTAACTCATGCACATTTTTGGGTATGGGCCATTTCAAAATTGCTTCTATCTTTTTAGGGTCAGCCTTAATACCTTCTGATGAAACAATATGACCTAGATATTCAATTTCTGTTTGAAATAATTCACTCTTTTCTGGATTAGCATACAATTGATTATCTTTTAACAACTTAAAAACTAAAGATAGATGTTCACAATGCTCATTCTCATTTTTACTGAATACTAATATATCATCAAAGAATACTATAACACAATGCTTATATTTCAAAAATATGCGATTCATCATACGACTAAATGTGGCTGGTGCATTAGTTAGACCAAAAGGCATCACTAGAAATTCATAATGTCCAAATTGTGTTCTAAATGCAGTTTTGAATATAACAGATTTATCCAATCTTACTTGATGATAAACAAATTTAAGATCTATATTACTAAATATGGCAGAATCTTATAGTTTATCCATAAGATCATCTACCCTAGGTATTGGATATCTATTCTTAATTGTAATTTTATATAGGGCACGATAATCAATGCACATGCGATAAGTGTTATTCTTCTTCTTTACTAATAAAACAGGTGCACCAAATGGAGAACTACTAGGTCTAATTAATCCTCTGTTAAGCAATTCTTCTATTTGATTTTGAATTCCTTTCTGTTCAATTTGGTTATGCCTATATGGTGCTTTACAGGGTGGTTATGTACCAGGAATTAAATCTATTTTGTGATCTTTAAGACGTGATGGTGGTAATCCAGGTGGTAAATCATCAGCAAAACAATCTTTAAATTGAGCAAGAAATTGTGTATGCCTAGGATGCATTTGTTTTTCTTTAGCTTGAAGTTCATTCACCCATATTAAATAAGATTTGCTACTTTTACATAATGCACGTTTAGCCTGAGTATGAGTAAGCAGTGGAAAATTATTAGAAGCGTGCATACCATGCAATGTGATTTGTTTTCCTTGAAAATAAATTTTAATTGAATGTGTAGAATAATCTATGTCAAGATTATACTGATGACGCCAAGGCATTCCTAAGATAATGTCACTAGACTGCAAAGGTACAACTAAAAAATTTCTTCGTTCAGTATATTCACCAATTTTAATTTCTAAATTATGCACTTCTTGTGTTCCATTATATCTCGTGCCTAGGAATGCAGCTTTAATGCGATAATTTGTAGAAACAGTTTGTAAATTCAATTCTTTCACTAACTTTGCAGAAATAAAATCATGTGTGCTACCATCATCATGTAAAATAATCTTTTCTTTACCATGCACAAAACATTTCATTGTCAACAAAGAATGTGGAGTTGGCATACCTGGCAAAGTATCCGAAGTAGTACCAATGTCATTATCATCTTCCGTAAAGTTAGGCATTTCCTTAGTTCTTCTTCTTCCATTGCTCCAAGATAATTGATATGGACAGGTGGCTTTTTAGTTTGGCAATTGGCTGCTAGATGTCCAGGTTGATGGCATTTGTAACAAACTATGGGTTTGGCTTTAGATACATTATTTGTAATGGCAGGAAGTTTAGGAATGTTAGGATTTGGCTGTGAGGATGGCTTAGGGTTTGGATTGGTATTTGATGGCAAAGTAGGTGGTCGTGTCCAATACTTATGGAATGAAGATGGAAGAAACCGACTTTGATTGAATCTTCGAAAATTTGAATTGAATTGTTTGGAACCATAGTTACCATTAATTTGAAATTGTTGTGGTCACTTGTCTCTTCATCGAATCTTGTCTTCAGTGTCATGAGCCAAGGAAATTGCATCTTCAAGGGTTGTTGGCCTAAACATATTGACTTCAGCATAGTAATGTCCAAGTAAGCCAGACATAAACTTGCATTTGTGAGTCGCTTCAGGTACATCTTCGAGCATGTGTAGTTGCAATAGGGCATTCCAAAAACGTTTAGTGTATTGGGAAATAGGTTCGCGTTCTCTTTGCTGAAGAAGATCCCATTGCTTTATGGCTTTTTCATGGAACTGAGGAGAAAGGAAATTCTGCAAAAACTTCTTTTGGAAACTCTCCCAGGTAGTGGGACAATCAATGCTCTTGCGAACCACAGTCCACCATAGAGATGCTCGATCGACTAAATGGTTAGTGACACATTTAATTTTGTCTTTCTCAGCATATGTCTCTTCATGGAAGTAATCATCAAATTGACTGATAAATGCAAGTACAGTCTTTCCATCTCGAGATCCATTGAAAGTATGAAATTGGAAGTTTCTTTTACTTATCTTTGTTTCTTTGCGAATGGATTGGGCTTCAAGTGTCGCATCGATGGTACGTCGTATAAGATCTTCGAGTTGCGGTCCATCTTTGTCGGTGGTAGATCGTTGCAAATTGGCCAATTGAACTTGCAAAGCTTGTCGGGCTCTTCGTTCTTCATCAAACTGCATCATAATCAAATCCAACTTTTGCCCCATTGTTGGTTCGGGTAAATCACCTTCAGCAATAAAATCGTCCATATGTTGTTCCGTCATCCTGTAAAATCCAAAAGAACTCACACTCTCGAAATCTGATTAGTGGGATGAGCGTAGCTCAAAGGCGGGTATACAAGGCTTGTAAATTTTGTTTGGCTTTTATGATCTTTGTCCTTTGCGTATGCAGTATTCGTTGTCTTCGTAGAAGCTGCGTATGACCTTTTGCGTTTGCTGAAACTGGTTCAGCAAGTCTGCAAATAGGAACAGGGTCTACCAGAGAGCAATAAACTAGTTTGTAGGCTTTTGCGTGTGAATTGCCCCTTTGAGAGTGGTTGAAGTAAGTCTTTAGTGACTTCTCTGACCTTGATGACTTGCAAGATTACTTAGTAGACTTGGAAGATTAGGAAGCTTTAGTCTTCTTGATCCGTCGTGGATTTTTAGGACATGAATATGTCCTCGGCTGATTTGACGCCGCCCAGTTGATCCTCTTGCCGCCGATCGTGAGTTTTGTTGAACGAAGCTTTTTAAAGCTTAATACTAAGCTTGCTAAGCTTCAATTCAAAGGTTTAAAGCTTTTAGTTATGGAGCTTACTGTTAGTCTAGTTCAAAACGATTTGAAGAAGGAGATGTCTACGTGGTCCTCCGCCTCCACAGGCTGGTCCTTCGCGATTAGAGAGTGCAAAAGGGGATTCTTGACCACCAAGAACACACCAGTATCGACCATTCACGACGAAACTGACTGTAGAGCTTGATCGTTCCAGGAGCTCCGCCTTCGCACAAGATGGTAAGCGATTGGAAGCTCTCGATCTCAGCTTTACTCTGATACCACTGATGCACAGATCGGATGCTGTAAGCGCGCGTAGTGAGTGTCAGAAGGTCCCCAAGAACAAAAAAACTCTACTTTTTGCACACAAATCAATGTAGAAAGCTTGCACGACATGAACAAGAGACCAATTGGGTGCAATCTCTCCCCATGCCTTGTGTGAGCACTCCACAAAGCATGTATTTCATATATTAATCATCTTCAAGCTCAAATAATAGCCCAAATTACAAAATAGCACGCTTTAGCTTTTGAGTTTGCTTTTGTGCCAATAAAGAATTAAAGCTAATGGGCGCCTAAGAAGTCAGGCATGCCCAAATACAATGTCCAAATACAAATATCTAAATCGTGCGCCCATGCGCATACAAAAATAATAAATAAATATCAAGCACCTTGATAAATAAGTGCGACAAAATATAGGCGCCATGCCTAAGACATGTGCCCATCAAAATATTGACGATAACTTGAATACACACTATCCTCCAATGCTGTCCACTGCCACCGCTGCTATCTCTACACATCAACTGAAGCACTCACAATCGTTAGTAAAATAATACAATTAAACCGACAAAAGTGAATTCCTAGCAGTCTTCAGCTACATAAATAAATTGGTTAGAAATCAATCCTAACCTTAATTTATCATGAGTGCGCACTCTAAACTCATAAACGTTTATTAATTAAATATGTAGTTTGCAGAATCACCCGCTATGGAATCACCCATGTACACATAAAATTAACAAAACACCCGAAAAGGATAGGCATCCCCATCGACTTCTCGCACAAAGAATTCACTTTGTGTATGAGCCCCGGTAATAAAATCTTACGGAATCCACCGTGTAATATGCCTCCTGGCATCAGCTGCCCTGTTTATGACTGGTTTTTTCAATCCAAAACAGCCCATACACCTTCAAAATCCTCCCCTTTGCTTGCCTCAAAGTCACTCAAGTGCTTGGGTACAAGACGGGCTTCATTGGACCATGAATATGGTAAAAGAATTAAAGAAGACGTACATAAGAACAGGCTGAATACTTTTTCTCAGGTTTTCCCCCTTTTATGGACTCTCATACCACTCATTTTCATCATACCAAATGGACGAGCAAGAAGAGCTCTCACCTTGCTTGTTTGTATCTCCTTCTTCAACATCAGTTTGCCTTGAGTTTGCATGCTTTGGAGCATACACCATAGCCCACAGCTCATCCTCCATCTGCCACAGGTATGCAGGCCCTTTTTTGCGCCGAAAAATGTGGGCTGCATCCTCTTCAACTCCCACCTTTCAGTTTGACCATTTAGGTCACTTATAAGTCATAAAAGACCATTATTTTAGGTCCCACACAAACCTAGTGGACTTTTGGCACTTCTCTTGATTTTCAACCAAATTTCCATCTTGAACCAATGTGACTTAGCCTGCAAACTATCAATTACCTCCAGTTGATCAAGTTGTGGGTTCCCATAGACTTAATTTTTGTCAATATACATGGTACAACTGAAAATTGTATGACAGTTACAAAAGAACTTATGAAACTAAGTGATATCTAAGTCGGTTGTTGGGTAACAATGACTGAATTATGTATGAAAGTTCCTCATGTGAATCCTAATGAAGTTCTTCTATAGACATAAGAACTCTATGATTTATATTATGAACAAAAAACTCTTTAACAACGTAATCCTAGGGTTATGGGAACCCCCCTCTCCTTACTCGTCCTTGGTGTGGCAATATGGTAGTACTACTATCTCAAAATCCGCCCCCCCCCCCCTCCCCCAATTCTAAGTAGTGCAACCCAACTCTAATCAATCACTTTGATGATTTCTGCAAACCCATCGACCAATTTAACCATCCTGCAGGTCAACGTAGGATCTCCCTATGGCAATCAGGGAGACCCTAGTTGAACTAGGATTAACTACCGTGTTATCACAATCTGTGTTGAACGTAAATATTTCCAAAGCATTCTTTTCTCTAGGTGCACTATATCTTCCACCTAATTACTTTGGCATAAATTTTTTGGAAGACCTGATAAACTTGGGATGGTTCTCACTAGCATAGGAGCTAAAGATCAATTGCATGCCTTACAAGCTCAATTGAAAGCCACAAGAATCCATGCTTGTAGGACACCAAAGGGCTAAAAATTTATGAAAGCATCCAAGCTTTCAAGTCCATGGGAACTTGTCATTTTCAAGCAAGAAGAATTTTATATGCATCTTACATGCTTATCCATTTGGAAAAATCCCCTTGTTTGCAAATCTATGAGGAAATGCAATGTATGCATGAAAACACATTGTAGTATTCAAAAAACTTAAGGCGTGTGTTTCTTTTAAAAAACAGAAAGAAGCATTGTCACAAATGTACAAGAGACTTCTACTTCAACTCAAAGGGTAACTCAACTACCAAAGGCTTCAGTTATGGTTGAGACAAGTTAAGTGGGCATTGTTGCTCATGTGATGAAGGATAGTAGGAAAAGGACATCACCTCCTCTTATCATCATGTCGCAGCTGATGCCGGTCCAATCACCTCAATTTGGCTCATTGCCAACAAGATTGATGTCATCTTCTGGAGCAAATTTTCACCTTGAAGGCCAAGGCATAGTAGACTTGTTGAAATCACTCTATAACCTCCTTTTCAATGCAAACCTATACAATAATAAGCACTCTATTAGAAGTAATATTTGGCAAAACCAAGGGCCAAATGGAGGTAGCCAACATTAGGGCTTAGACTTCGAAGGACACTAACTACAAGAAGTTTTACAAGAGAGAACTCAACTTGTTGGAGTGGAGCATCCACCCTAGATTGAAAAGGCACAATACGACAAATGTCCTAAAGCCAATCAATGCTACAAGGCTCCTACACATAAGACAAATCATGAATAGAGAAACCAATCAGAGCAGGTGGAAGCTGGTTGGCTAGAGACAAAAGCAACACAGCTTCAAGACAAGAAGGGGAAGGTGAAGTAATTCTTCTTGTATTTGTTCATACTCCAAGTCTCAAACTCTCAAATTTGGAATATGAAAAGATGGCTCTAGTAGGATGGTGCCATAGTCCATGGCCCCCCATGGAGTACCTGGATTAAGTATAGTTTGGAATATCTGAACTATCATGTTGTTGAAATAAATTACTTTTCCAACAATTTCTTCTTTTTTTATTTAAAAATGAAGCAATGGATCTAAATGTACTAGGAATAGGTCAATGGATGTGAAAAAATTATGCCCTAACATTGTTTAAGTGGATGCTGGAGTTGAATCTGCATACAACCAAGACATGCAAAGTTCCTATTTGGGTGGACTTGATAGACCTTCCATGAATCCTGCAGTTGTAACCTACATTGGTGCCCCCAAGCACTTATAGAGATGGATCTCTCCTAAAGGCTCCTAGACTTTCTGCTAATCTCTGATGCTGACTCTGATGCAGATGGGAATGTGCTCAGAAAACAATCACTTTCTTACATAAATTTGCTAAATGTTTTAAATGTTCCAAGGTAGGGCACTTTATAAGAGTTTGCCCAAAACTCAATCACAAAAGAGATATGAAATAAGAAAGAGCAAATGAAGGGTTCCTAATAGCTTTAAAAAAGGGGAAAAAGAATTAGTCCCAAAATTAGAATTCTCATAGAGCATACAACAAGAAAAAGCCCAATTAGAATAGATACTCCCCCACCTAATAATGGAGGTTCTTGATGATTTGGCATGACCTAAGCTTGCAAAAGGGATCCATTATAAAAGAGGTAATATTCCTGATTTGGAGGATGAAATCTTGGTAGACAACACAAAAAAAGAAAAAGAAATAAGCCTTAATGAAAAGAGTGATGATGTTATAATAGAGGATATAGAAGAGAATGAGGATGATTCAAAGCCTTTATGAATTCCAGAGTTCTCTATGAGTCCTCAAAAAAACTCTGTAGGAACAAATCAGAGTATGAAAAGAAGACATTCTAAAGTTGGGGATAGCACCACCAATCCCTTCAACAAGAATAAGGAAGGAGCAAAAAAGGGTAAATATAATAAATAAAAGGATTTTATGATTATCTCCAATAAAATAGCGTCATATAACTGCAAAGGGTTGATAGACACATCCACAATTAGGATTATTAAGAATTGGCTCAAGGATATTAATCCAGCCCTATATATTATATGATTGCAAGAAGTTAAAGTTTCTGATTACTGCATTAGGAAGAACCTAAATCTGCTTCCTATAGAATATTCTTGGATCTATACTAGCCACTCCCAAAGAAGCAAAGGGGTAGTCTTAGGATACAAGAATAATCTAAAGGAGCTAGTGAAAAAAACCATGAATAACCCAGATAATAGATGGATTGAATTACACCTCAAAGGGAAAGAAGAAGTGGCAATAATTTCTCTTTATGTGCCATGCACTGCAAGTGAAAGACTTAGTCTCTAGAATTCACTATTAACAATTCAGTGCTTGGTAATAGTGGTTGGGGACTTTAATATGGTGGAAGATAAAGCTGACATATTTCTCATGAAGTGTCAAGTCAATCAAGCCAACCTAGGAAGTACTCAAACAAGCCAAAAAGGAGAAAGTAAGAAAAAGAAAAGAGAGCATAAGACAAAAATATGCTAAACTAGTTGAATTGGAAGCTAAACTAAGCAGGGGTAGGCTAGAGTGTCATGACCAAATCCTAGAAGTCAAAAAGGAACTTGAGAGTATTAGAAGAGGAGGAAACAAAAAGCACCAAAATTTATCTAAGGAGTTGGTGGGTTGGCAAGGTAGATATTCCCTCCAAAGAAATGTTTTGTACAATTAAGAAAAAGAAGGAACGAGAATTAGTCTCTCTGCTTATGAAAATAGATGGAAACAAAGCCATGAGTAATGTTGAAAATCTAGAGACTACTAGGCTATTCTTCCCTCCCAAGGAACAATCACACTACAATAGCTAGATTGAGACCAAAGATTGTTCCCTAGAATTTAGCAAATATTCTAGACATGGACTCCTTAGAGTTTAAGGTTGGGAACACCATAAATAGCTTGGCCAATGGTAAAAGTGATTACCAATGAATTTTATAAGGAACTCCTCATTTTTTCTTTCATCAAAGTATGGAAAGAAGCTATCAAATTTGGAGCCCTTCCTAGTGACATTAATCAAGGGGTTATAAAACTAATATATATGAGGGATGATAAGAGTAATATCTCTAATTGAAGACCTATTACATGTCTCTCCTCAGCATATAACTTTTTTTTTTTCAAAAACCATATCAAGAAGGCTCAATGCCCATTTGGATGGATGGATGAGGAAAGAAAAAAATGGATTTATTAAGGGAAGGTTCATTTTGGACTCCATCATTAGTCTATGGGAAGGTTTTGAATATGCTACGAGGAAGAATCAATATTTCCTATTCTTCATGATTGACTTTGACAAAGCCTATGATAGGCAAGACTGGTCTTTCATCCTACATTCCCTACAAGATATGGGTTTGGAAAAAAGATTCATTAAGTTTGTTAGTTTCCTCTTTTGCAATGCTAGTGCTAAGGTAGCCATTAGTGGACAAGTCTCAGCCCCCTTCCCTCTGTTTAGATCCATAAGGCAAGGCTACCCCTTTGCCCCATTGCTATTGCCTTTGATGCATTGGGCTAGCTTATAGAGGAAGAGATAATAGAGGGTAGATTGAAAGGTATTGTACTTCCTAATAATGACATGGTCCTTAATCTATTTGTTGATGACACAAATGGCACAATCAACAATGACCCCGGTTCGATAAGAGCATTCTAGGATCACATCTAGACCTTTTGTCTAGCATCAAGTTCAGTGGTCAACCCTTCCAAAAGAAGGATTAAGAACTGATTAAACCTCCTCCCCAATGACTCTTAGATGAAGGATGTAAGAAAGTAGCAAAAGGGAAAGTATTCCAACTTCTAGGGATTCCCATGGGATTTGGAGTGACATTGAAATAAAGATGGAATTGGGCACTCAATAAGGTAAAGAATAAGCTAGAATATTCAAAGGAACTACAATGCTCCTTTGCATGTAGGATAATAGTCCTAAAACATGTCCTAATTCCTTCAACCATATACTTCTTATCCTATTGGAAACCATCAAAATCAAGATTCAAAAGTCTAGAGGGTCTTGCTAGGAACTTCCTATCATTAGGGAATAATGAAAGGTTTAAAATACCAAAGGTTGCATGGACAGACTACATTAAACCAAAAAAAGAAGGGGGCATTAGACTTCCCAATTTGGTAGATTTAGCAACTAAAATAACAGCCATATGGATAGTCTGTGAATTTCAACATGATAAAGAAGCTTGGGGTATACTAATCCTTCTTAGTTATCACTCTTTTATAGTAGCTAACCTACCTAGGTAGAAAGCTCTCCCAACTATCTTAGTGGCATTCAGTCAAACACAATTGTCAATAAAAGGATTCTTTGACTTGGTAAAGAGCTTATGGAGTGCATGGTTGCCTCATAAATAATTTGTCAACTTGAATTTTACATTGCCTTGGAGCTTAGTAGATTCCATATGGCACAATTTTTTTCATGGATTAGTTCACAAATGAATAGCTACAATCAACATTCAAAATCAACAAAAAAGTCTTAAACAAATGGGCTGATCTATGGGATCTTTAAGCAAGATTGTGGAAAGAGGGAGAATCTTCCAAGGAACAACATGAGCTTACTCTTGAAGACCTCTAATAATTGATCCAACAAAGGATTGAATGTTGGGGTCCTAACATCAGTAAGGCAATCCAACTGAAGATGGAGTTCAACTTTAGAGAAACCTACTAGGTTAGTGACAAAGCCCCCTCTTGTTAAAAAGGGGGCTTTGTCACTCTCAATTAGTCTCTAAGCTTAATAAAATATGGAATATAAATTGGAACGAGGAGTAGTGGGGTTACATATTTCAAATGTTATGGAATCCTAGAATCCAACCCAAAATATATTGCTTACTATGGCTAATCACCTTGAAGGCAGTTTGGACTTGCCAAAGGGCTAAAAATATAGGATTGGGTAATGGGCTATGCCCAAGGTACAAAAAAGAACTAGAATTAATTTGACATCTATTTACAAATTGCAATCATAATGCTAATATTATTAACATTTTTCAAGTTATACTAGCCCCTTTCCACCCCTTGAGGCTCACCTGGAAGGAATTCCTTCTCGGTGAAATATATGGGGTTCCACTGGTCATCTGGAATTGGATCAAAGGATTATTATTATGGCAAATATGGATAAGAAAGAATAGCTCAATATTTAAAAATGTTAATGTAGATTCAGTGATTGGCTATAAAAATAAAATTTTGTGGTACAAAATTGACTACAATGGAAAAATCACAAGAAATGCTTGAAGTACCAAAAAGGAAGAATAAAGAAAGAAGGAAAGAAATGATCTTATCAAGTTGTTATTTTGATATTTCAAATCTCCCTCTCTCTCAAATAAGGTTCTTGTGTCCTCTTTGAATTTCTCTAAAAGTTTAAGGCTTCCACATTTTCGTGTCACTCATCCATCAAATTTATTGTAAAATCCATCTGCCATTGCTTGCATTTAACCAAAGAAGTGGCATTTCTCTATTTCAAGGGTCTTGTAAAGTATTTCCATGGAAAGAGCAAGATTTGGCTTCACAAGAGCTGTTTGCTCTTACATTTAAAGCACTCATTTTGATATCGTTCTTCTTATGAAGACAATAGAAGAAGGATAAGGATAGCTAGTGTTGAATTTTTCATCATGAAGGAGAAATAAAGTTCCATAAGTTCAACAATTTGAAGAAATGTTCTCTTTGTAAAGTATTCTCTCATGAATTCTACAAGGTATTTCACTAATTGAGAGCTTAAAGAGCACTATCTTGCTTTACATGGGAACTTAAGAATTGAAAAAGGCACACACTCTTTAAATTTCAAAGTTGTTTGATCTTTTTAAATGTTGAATTCTCAAGGTTGAAATATTGTTCTAAACCTTTTGGGTAATATCACGTCTTATGAGAAAGATTTGGAATCATCTTAAATATCTCCTTTAAGGATTTTTAAAATTTATATATTTTTTAACATTCACCCAACCTATATCTCAATGTTTAGACATATGTGGCACTTATAGCTCATTTGCACATGTGTTGATGCAATAAAAGTCTTTTTCATTTTTGAGCACATATCTTAAACAAGATTAGTCTAGTTAGTTTGAAGATAGTTGTTCTATCATCTATTGAGAAATAAACAAATGATGTATGCTCCAGGAAGAGCTGTACTGAATCCCATATGCACAGTAAGAAGAGTGGAACAACCCAATTTCTATAAAGCATTGTACTTGACTATCACTTTCAAATGAATGAATACAATGTCATGATGCTTTGTACTTTGAGTTAAGTGTCTTGTCCTTGTCAGTCCTACACAAGATTGTGTTTATGAGTCCAAGCTTCCATCTTGGAACCTAATTCACTTGTGTAACAGTTTGTCTCTATTTGTCCATGTCATCATGAGTTTGGACTTCATCTTTCATCTGCCATATCTTTTGTCATGCTCTAGATCCACATCTTCTAACATCATTAACTTTGTGTTTTGATGTATAATCTATTGTATGACATGAGTATTTATTATCTATGTTATAGAGTACCAATAAAGATATATACACAAGAGATATGTGATGCTCATAGGCTCTTTCTCAAAGATCCAATATAACTTAACAACCTTTCTTTCATTACTCAAACGTCTAGGTGAGACATTATATTGATAGAAGTGAATGCTCAAAGCATGTCTCTCAAATTAGATGAGATTATTGACAAAGATATGATATATAAGAAAATATTCCTATTATGAATACGTATAATAAAATATATACCTTGATATGTTCCCTGACTATAACACATCATATTTCCCATAATTTGCAATATCTATAATGCATTGTGTTTGCATAATTTGCATGCATGGGAAAATCATGATGACAAATCAATTTTCCCAACATTTTCATTATAGCCTAAAAATATATCAACATAGTACATTAAATTTGTAGCAAGATCTGACATCTTTTGGTAGTTTCAAAGCTCATAAAGCTAATAAAGGTCGACGAATGATGAGATAAAAATGAGATGTAATTAATACTATCGGTTTTGTAACTTTCGAGATACATTTGAGTATTCTTCTTGGTGGCAAGTGCATTTTCATTAGCTCAAAATGTTTAGTATAAATGATTGGGTTACCATGTTGTCATTTTGTGGGGAACTCTCATAAGGTAAAAAAACGAAACTAGAGGATATCAAGTATTATGGGAAGGGACATACCACTAGTGTCAAAATCACAGCTCGGGGGTGGTTTGCTAGGGTGCAACATTTTTACATGGCGAAGGAAATGCACTTGCCTCCAAATGAACATTTTCCTCAACAAAGCTATTGTAAGTTTAATTTTGAGTTGAATCTTGTATGATTTTTTTTTTTTTGTTAAAGCACTAAGTAAATAGTGTATTATTGGTATTAGATATCTTTTCCTTGACAAGTTCTAAATGGCAACCCATGGAGAGTCTTAGTGGCACATTCTATGTAACTCATAAAGAATTTGCAGAAATTATCTATATTGATCAAACCATAGGTTTTTCTAGTGAAGGTAGGATTTTTGTATAGCATGCACAATATGTGGTTCCATCAAGAGAAGGTGTATATGGACATGTTGAAGATTTATAATTGCTAAACCTTGCATCCTTGAATTGGTAGACTCCTGATGAAATAATGGTAAAGAGCTTCAAACTCAAAATAGCCGAAGGTATTCAAAAGGCCATGATGCCTAGAAGGATATCTAGAAGAATATGCGTGTCATTGTTTAAATACAAGGCTACTCAGCTTTTTGATCTTCAGTTTTCCTTCCTTTGAACTTTTCTCCTTCTTTGACATTGGTTCATCTTCATCGGTTTCATTCATCATCGATGGGTTCCTTATTGCATGCTATTTTTTTGTTGCTAGAAAAATTTGAATTCATAGGTACCCTCTTCTCTTGAGACTTCAAAGGAGCTGGATCAAACTTTAAAGGAGAAAGCTTTTGTATATCTTTCTTTGTGGAGGTAGTAAAAGACTTTTTGGGGGTTACCTTGGCAATGCCCTTACCACTTGTAGATTTCACCTATCTCTTGGCTTTGCCCTTGGAAGATTTAGGAGGAAGAGGGGAGTCAGGGTCCACTAGTATGATTTCCCTATCCAAATTATCTTAATATACCTCTTCTTTATCCACAATATATACAACTCAGGGTAATCTTTGTACTGAAACAAGGCACACAACAACTTAGTTGAGAACACAATATAATTTTAACTTAAAAATAAAAGATAAAATACTTGCATTCATCCGATCTATGTTCAATAACTTTGAATCTATAGTCCTACAAGCATTTGAGATAACTCTCCATCCACAACTATGTACATCACTTTGTAGTGGGACCTCTTGAAGGAGAAACTTAAAAGGTCTCTTAGAGTTAGTAATATCTTCAAAATTGGCATCCAAGTGGGTAGTAACAAGTCTAACATCACTGGAAGTGAAAACTTGTTAGGAAACAATAAAGACTATATGTAATAAATCTAGAAAATAAGAAAAGACAGTTGATAATATATTTTTGCTATGCCATGAATTCTTGAAAGAAAATTCATAAGGATGACCTCTCGAGCAAGCATATCGAAGTAGATTAGACTCCAATGACCCATGTAAAGAAAACACTAATTAGCAACAAATATAAAAAACATCACCAAAAGTAACTATGTATAAGGGATTTTCCTTTCAACATACAAAAAAAAGGTATGTGTGTATGGCACTATCAAAATTATTTAAAACTTATGCAATATTTGAACCAAACTTTGAAAACATATCCATAGAGAGAAGTAGATCAACAACAGAATTTGATAGCAAAATGTCTTTCTCTAATATACTATTCATGTCTTCTGGAGATATTCTAAGGCAATCCTCTTTATCTCTATCTCAAGAAACATTCACAACCATTTGGGCAAATAAGTGACTACGATGTCATATGGGACTATCCATGAGTTTCAAGTGGGACAATTGGAGAGGCTGCACGAGATGCTATCGTATCATAGGGGACTCCCAATGGTGGATACCTTGAAAAACCTAGTTGTGCATACTTGACTCACAATACAAAAACAAAACAACGATATACAATTGAGTTAAATAGTGTAAACACATTATAAGTTTTCAACAAGAAAATATAACTTCTGGATATATGTTCAAGCTTAATGGTATACACAATTGACAAAAGATTTGAATATTATTTGCTTTGTGTAAGGTTTATATCTCTGCAATTTTTGAACCAGAAATATATAAACCATTGAGAATTTGTTCTTGCTCATTAGCACTTCTTTTGAAGAAATATTTGGAACAAACTTCATAAACTTCAATATGATTCTATAAATGAAAATATCTTTGATTTATATGTTCAAAGTATTTTACTAAATCATAAGTTATAAGATGATGTGATGATGCAATGATCTTTATTTTTGTGAGACTTTACACCTATCAATTTTTTAAAAGAATTCATAAATATATTGGGCTCTTTAAAAAAAAGAATTTTTAAGCTCATTTGCTATTTTAAGCTATTTTCAAGTTGAAAACATACTTGGAAAAAGGCCAAAAAATCACAAAAAGCACAGTATCACAAAACAATGGGAATAGGGGGATTGGCTCATCACCCAACCCCCCTATTTGTGCCGTTTCACCCAATCCCCCAATTCATGTCGTTTCACCCAACCCCCCTATTCACACCGTTTTGTGATACCCTATTTTTTTGTGATCATCACCCAACCCCCCTACTCACACTGTTTTGTGATACCCTATTTTTTTTTTTAATTTGTGATTAAAAATGACCAAAGAATCATTGGAAAATAGGGCATCACAAAACGGTGCAAATAGGAGGCTTGGGTGATGACCCAAGCCCCCTATTATCCACGTTGTTTTGTGATTACCCAACCTCCACATTCGCGCCATTTTGTTAAATTACAAAAAAATAGGGCATCACAAAATGGCGCAAATAGGGGTGTTGGATCATCATCCAATCCTCCCCCCCTCCATTCATCGCACCATTTTGTGATGTCCTAATTTTTTTGTGAGACCTTAGATACCTCCAAAAAAAAAACAGAGGCTCTCAAAGAAAGTAAAAATTTTTAAAGAATGTTTTGAACTCATTTGCTATTTTAAAACTAATTTAAAGCCAAAAACACTTAAATAGTTTTAAAATAGCAAATGAGTTTAAAAAATTCTTTAAAAATTTCCAAGTTTTTTCAAGAGTCTAAGATATTCATGAAAAGTTTTTAACTTTTTTTGGATGGATGTAAGGTCTCACTAAAAATAAAGATCATAACATTATCGTAGAGTCACATGCGACCATTATCCTAAAGCTTGAAAATTTTTGGGCTATTCCTTTGCTATTTTTTCTACTGATCATTACATGATTCAGATTCAAAAGAGACTATATTTTTGAATAGATATTACATTAGAATATAGTTACTATATGAATTCTATCTTATTTAGGAGCTTTAAAAATATATAAGAGATATTGAATAGTTATATAATTTTGAGACAATATAATTTTTAAATCATTTATTTGCTAATCATACTATTAATTCATTAAATTATTTTTATTTTAGTGAGAGTATATTTTTAAAAAGTTATGGAATATAGTTTATCTTTGCTAAATAATATATTCTATCCTTTTAAGCTATAGAAAAATATTAAAGAGATATTGAATAATTATATCTATTATCATGGGTTTCATGTAAGAATTTGACTACTAATGACGTATTTATTCAACTCCATTACTTTATCAAAAGTTTATGTTGTTGTATAAAAGACTCTAGTTTATTTATCTAACTCCATTGACTTGTTAAAAGTTCATGCTATTTCATGTAGAGGACTTTGTATAACGTTATATAATACTCTTTGAATCATTTTTAAAAAATAAATAAGATCATGAATGCTATAGAGTAAAGGAGATATATAATCACAATGATTATTTTGATGGATATTTTTTTGTGAAACGTGAGACATATTACATTTGAAGAATGATATACAAGGATAAGGCATCAATAGTGTAGTGATGCTTTCAATAATAAAATCAATCTGCATTAGAATCACTATTTTGAGAGGAACAAATAGAGTCAAGTCCTTTCTATTTCTTCCTATAAATCAAGAAAAGAGATCTTAAGAGATTGCTAAGGATATGATAATGTAAGTAGTATCATCCCATGACATCAAACCACCATTTAGGTATTGAAATATGATAGTGCTATTAAGGATTGCACTCAAGGATATTGAAACTCAATAGTGCTATTAAGAATCACAGTCAAGGATATTGAAACCTGATAGTGCTATTAATAATCACAATTGAGGGTATGATGAGAAAAAGACTCCCAAGAGCTAATATCAAGTAAAAAGTTGTATCCTTCATATTCTCCAAAGCATCCTGCATACACGAAATCCTCTTAATCCTAAAGTTGATATGATACATAATATCACTAATACTTTTATCATTTATAGATTAATATTTTATATTTTAATAGATTAAAAATTGAATAATAAATATTAAAAAAGGAGAAAATTTACCAGTAGTAGCACTATTTTTTGAATTAATATTTCTATCTCCCAAAAATCAAAGTAGTTCCTTTTTTCTAATTATAATATATTACCCTCGTCTTATCTATTAGTGCTTGCTAAAAAGTTAATATTACAACACTGTATAATTAAGATATTCTATTTT
This sequence comes from Lygodium microphyllum, assembly GCF_053477565.2. Classification (NCBI taxonomy): domain Eukaryota; kingdom Viridiplantae; phylum Streptophyta; class Polypodiopsida; order Schizaeales; family Lygodiaceae; genus Lygodium; species Lygodium microphyllum. The sequence continues at coordinate 117,114,480 of NC_141136.1, forward strand.
CAAGTGCCAAGATCAAGGTAAAATTTTTCACTTTCTATTCTGTTAGCTTGAGGTTCATCATTAGTATATCTATCCCTACTAATTTGCATCAACACCATGATTCTCTTTTAACCATTTCCTTATGAATCAAATTGAAGAGATGGAAGAAAAAGCTTGGATTTGGTTGAAACAAAATCTTACCAAATGGATGACGTAGAGGATGAAATAAAGATGCAGCTTGGATGCCCTAACCTAGTTGGGTATGTTGAAAACTGATGAGTTAATCTCATTTCAGGAGTGTCTCTATAGCTAAGTCGGTAAGTAAGTGGCGCTAGTCGTCTATGCAGAGAATCTTTTGATTGTTGATAAACTTCTCAAGATTTTGTGAAAGGAGACAAAGGTAGACTTATGCAAACTACTAGTAAGAACCAGATGTGATTTTGGTGAGAAAATTTATGAAAGAGTATAATCTGCACACACACACACACACAAGTGCGCACGCACACACGTACGCATATACCCCCCACACACACATAAGTGCGCACGCACGCACACACGCACGTACCCCCCATACATCACACAAATACATCACATCTCCCATCCATACACACATATCTTGTATCCACATAGATCCTTTTTTACTAAGACTCACAAATCTAGTTAGAATCTCACTAATACTCATAGTTATACATACACTTACATACTTAGTCTCTCTCACAAATCCACTAATAAATATACTCACACTTACATGCTTAGTCTCTCTCACAAATACACTAATAAATATTCTCACACTTACATGCTTAGTCTCTCTCACAAATCCACACACTCTTACAAACACATCCAACACAATTGACACACACAATCTCTCACACACCATACAAACACTCTACCTTCGAATGAAATTTTCTTTTTCCTTGCCCAAAATCACACTTTGCATGCTTTTAGAAAAGATATCTAAATAAATCCCTCAATTACATCTCCTCATAACTAGCTTACCTAGCATCCATAACCAAGTTGCCAATCTAAAAGGATACTCTTGTAGTTCTTATGATCAAGCAAATTAATGTAGACATACATGTACACCCAGGCACTTGAGCAAACTCTTCTGATATCTTGAAACATGTCCATGAGAGGGTGGCATAGTGGTTAGCACTAGGTGAGAAAGAATTTATGCATTCAATACATGAGCATCCATGCATTTCCATACATATATTAGCATAGGTGCTCACTATTACCCCTTGTTGCTAAAAATAACGATTAGTTCAGATGCTCATGTGAGTCACATTTTCTTTGAGTTATATGTGAGTAAATGTGACGGTCGGAGATATTTTTCACATATTTTTAGCTAGTGACTTGGTATATGTGGCATGACTAGGTGTGTTAACCCTTAGACGAACAAGGTGGAGAATCTCGAAAATCTAAAGCAAAAGACAAGGCCAAGGCAAAAGTGAAACGGAAGATAAAGGCGCACCAAGAAAAATCTAGAAACACAAGAAGTGCAAAAAAGTCCTAAATCAAGGAGAGAGACGCACAAGAAGTCAATGCTTTTGTAAAAGAGCGCAAGGCACACCATGATTTATTTTAAGAGCACTGACGACGGGCTCTCACCCATGCAAATTGTAAATGTAGATGGGAGGTAGGAAGGAAGCTAGGAAGATAGGAGGACAATGGGAAAAAGGGCCTAGGTCACGACCAGCGGCCATGTAAAAAAGGGGATAAGGGGATGACCGCCCAAAAGGGATTTAGGGTTTTGTATATAAAGCTGAAAAGTGAATGAGAAGCTCATTCTTGTGTGTGGCCATAAGTAGCTCTCTTCTTCTTCTTCTTCTTGCTTGCTTGCTTGAGCTTGTACTTGAGAGAGGGAGTGTGAGAGTGTGAAGGAGTGAGTGTGCGAGGGTTAGAGACCGTAGTGTAGAAGCTCTCCATCTTCTCCTCTCTTTTTCTCTTCTCTTCTCTTCTCTTATCTTCTCTTGCTCGTGGCAATGGAGCTTGGAGCATGGAGCTTGAGGATCGAGCTTGCTTGAAGTTTGCACTTGGACCGTGGAGCTACTGGAGTGCTCAGGAGAGGAGGCAACTTAATTGGACATGGAGGTAAGCTCACTACACTCATAGAGAGAGATAGTGCATCAGCTATGTAAGAGGTAGCCATTAGTGCTCGGCTTAAAACACTTGAAACAATAAGCGATTTGTGGGTCTTGGCGGTTGAACGTGAGGTCGCCTCTACATTTTGGTTCCGTTGTGCCGGGACCAACAAATTCAAGCCTTGAGTGCTTGCATGCTTTGAATCGAGCATTGAAGTAGGGTTTCCCCTAACCGGTGCTTGAGGTAGATAGGCAGGAAGCGAGGGAGTTTGAAGAGGTATTCGATCTTCTTAGCAAGTAAATTTTTGGTTTTTTGGATTTGGAAAAGTAGGTTGGAGTAGTGTAGGTGTTTGCTTTGTGATTTGGATGCATTGGGTAGGAAAAAACAAAGAAAAATAAGGAAAACATGCATTAGGGTTTTTGTTGTCATAACATGGCAAAGGGTTTGATTTGTTTGCCGATTTGTATTTTGGAGTTTATTTACTATTCTAGGTATATACAATTCTTCATTAGGGTCTATTCTTATATTTTGGAAGTTTGTGTAACCCCTCATAACCAAAATCATTAAAATTGAGTTGATTTTTGTCATCTTGTTAGAAACTCGCCCACAGGAATTGGACACTGTTACCAGAGTTTGATTCCCAGAATTGGAGTCGAACCAACCCATCCTATGCGATCAGACATACCCTGTCTGATTTTGAAAATCGAACATTCCATAATTGGACACGAAAATCGAACCATCTAGAATCGGACACTCCAAATTAGACACCCATAATCAGACCATCTAGAAACGGATACCTGTCAAATTGGATGTCTGATTCCTAGAGTCAGACTCCTAGAATCCAATGCATGAAAATTAGACACACAAAAATTGAACCAACCCATAATCGGACCACTAGAATCAGACCAATTAGACCACTCGAACTCGGACCATCCAATCGGCCGATTGGACCAACCCAAAATCGGACGTCCGATTCTGATAATTGGACTCCTGAGAATTGGAACTTTGAAAATTGGACAGAAAACTGTCAAAATCAGACAGGTGAATAAAGTACAAATTTGACACATCTAATCCCTAAAATCGACCTAGAGACCATATAGAGCCGAAAGCACATCATAGATCTATCACTGGGCTAAAATCTAGAGCAAGTAGTTCAAAACTTGGCTACAAAAGGTCCTTCAAATTGCGCATAGTGTTTAGCGTAATGGCTCTGCCCCCTCCGCACCTCCCCCAAGTAGGCTGTTGGAGAGAAAACGCACGCCATGACAGGTCCTCCAAATTAGATCCTAGTGTAGTAATGGCTCTACACAAGCATAGTTCCTACTTGCGAAACAATAACCAAAAGCCCATACCAGAACAAAGACAAACAGAGACCCTAGAATCTCAATGGGCCAAACTAACCAACAAGGGCAAAAAAGCCACACCATAAACACATGTATATGTTGCATTCGGACTGTATCTAGTCAAAGCGGAATGCAACAACATCAAGCTACAACTACAAGAATGATTAGACATGACAATCCTAATGATAGATGCACCTTGAATGGCACTGCACAGGGACAACCCAAGACATCAGTAGAGAATCCACATCATCTGGTTGTGTAGTTTGGGACTCAAAGGCATGTATCAGAAGGCTTGAACTTATAAGCCAAGACCCAGAAGATGAAGACATAATACCGCTTTCTTATCTTAGGGTCAAACTCACCGCAAAAAGAGGCACTGTGTCGATGCTCTCATCAATGAAGGAGCTGATTTTAATATCTTGACCTATGAAGCATGGATCCTACTAGGCCAACAAAAGAGCTCACATTGATTAATGCAACTCTTAGTCCTTATGGGAGACACCCACAAGCACTTATAAGGAAGTGCAAAATCCTTGTAGCTATTGAAATAGAAAGCTTACCTATCCTATTCCATGTTCCTCCAAATAGTGCTAATTGAGGAAAGGAAATCCTCCTAAGAAGACCCTTCAAAAGGGCAATGAAGTGTGAGACCGATTATGTAGCACAGAGGATACACTTGACACTACTACCAGGTGTGAGGATAATCACAACTTTTAGTAAGGGTGACCTCATCAAACCTTGAGGGAAAGAACAAGGAACATTCTGACATACCAGGCAAACCTAGTAACAAGAGCAAGGATTTGTTGAAAGAGTTGATACGAGCACATGTTGAATAGAGAGAAATAGTGAGCGAGGCCATTCTTGAAACAAGAAGGTCAAGATACAATGCCAAGGATATGATTTGTACTTACAAATATCAACTTTGTGATAATGTTGGCTCTAGAACCACTATTTAGAAGAATATTATTTATGGTATGGTTTTTTTAAGAAACAAAGTTGGTACTAGAGGAAAGAGTGACATTCCCCAACTAGATCTATAGAGTTGAAACTTCCATAGTGACATTTTGGAAAACCTTCAAAACCACTTCCAAGGTAGGCAAACACACTAGAACATGCATTTTAGGTGGCTCCTCAAGGCCCATGTGGCCATTTGATATCTAACTTCTTCATGCTTTAGCCATTCCAATGCTTCACGATGCTTCTCATTAGGTTGGCCCACTTTCTTTCTAGAGAAAGTAGTCACATTCATTATAAGATTTAATGAACGTCAAAGAAGGTAAGCTCAAATTAAAAGAGAACTTTGGGGAGTTGTAATTGCATTGAAATGTGACCGGGAGTACTTCATGGGCGCACATGTAATAGTTGAAACAGATTGTCTTTCACTCTTGGGCATGATTGCCAACTGCTCCACTCCCGACATAGCTATGCTAAGATGGATAGCCTATATTAAATCCTTAAATCCTGATTTGAAACATATTGCAAGAAGAGATAATCCAATTGCAGACATGCTTTCGCGTGCCAGATATAAGGACAAAGAATAGATGATGGATGAGGAAGAAACAGAGTCTGCATTTTGCTAAAAATGATGCTGTAATGGCAGGTTTAGATTTGAAAACAGCAAGTACAACTGTGCCTAATGATGGTTCAGCTGCTGTCAAAAATGCAGGTACATCATTAATTACAGCAAGTACAACAGGTTTAACTGCTGTAACAAAATTTACAGCAGCAAAGAAAGAAGAAACAACCATGGAAGGACAGTGGGCAGCTGAAAGATAGCATGCTCAATGTTTTGTTATGGTTTGTTCGCACTTTAAAGAAGAATATTATGCAGGTGATTGGCTAAAAATTGGCCAATTTCTGAGCACTATGACAAAGAAGGAAGATTGGACTAATGAAGAGTTAAGAGAATCAGGAGAAAAGCTTATGGCTTCTTTCTCAAAAATGGCTATCTTTGGAGGCATGCAAAAAAGAAAGGAAGAGCGCCTGTTCGTGTCTTAGGAGACAAGAAGACTCAAAGACAGGTCATGCAAGAATTTCATGAAAGCCTATTGGCTGGCCATAGAGGCATATGGGGCACTTTTGCCAAAATAAAAGAGAAAATTTGGTGGCAAAACATGTATAAAGACATTGAGCATTTTGTTGAGTCTTGTCATGTTTGTCAAATGTACTCTATAGTTAAGCATAGAGATGGGCTTCAGCCTACCTTTCCTTTATCCATTCATTACAGATGGGTTATTGATTTAGTAACCATGCCTATAGGAATTTGGAACATGAGATATCTAGTACTCGCTAGAGAAGATCTCACAAATCAGGTGGAAGGAAAAGCCTTGACAAAACAAAGTCTACTCAAGCCGTTTGTAGATTTTTACTTGAAGAAGTATTTTGCAGGTATGGCTGTGTTGCCAAAGTAACTGGTGATAGAGGAGAATTGGATGCCGATGAGGATCGCCATTTCTTTGCTCAATTGGGAATCAAGCTATCTCTTACATTAGCCTACAATCCTGAAGGCAATGGTAAGAGTGAAAGAGGCCATTAGCAAATTCTCAAAGCATTGGCAAAATCTTGCAAAGGAAAGATGAGAGAATGGCCTAGAATGCTTCCATTCGCGTTATGGGCTGATAGAACTACCCATAGTGTAGTAACTGGTTATATGCCAGCTGAACTAATATATGGGCAGTCACCTATTATGCCTATTGAGGAGTCTATTATCACATGGAGTATCTTGCCTTGGGATGAAGGTATAAATAGAGAAGAGCTGCTGATTTTGCGTATAAGGCAGCTTGAAAGAAGGCCAGAAGATGTCAAGACAACCATTGAAAGGCTGAAGGCAGCAATATTGAAGAATAAGAAGAGATTTGACAAGCATCATCGACTCCGTCCAAGAGCTATTCAAGAGAATGATTGGGTACTTGTCTATGATAGCAGCCTAGACAATCAATATAGTGCTCATAGGAAGTTAGCCAAGTGATGGTTTAGACCATATGTGGTGAAAGTAGTACATGATAATGCTACTTATACTTTGGCTGAAATGGATGGGACCATGGTCAAGGTACCAATAGCCGGAAAACGTATCAAGCTCTTCAAACGAAGAGAATCTTCTACTTATGAGCTTGATGACTTGGATGTGAGCCATCTACTTGAAGACAAGAAAGATGAAGAAGACTTAGAGAATGAATATGAAGATATGTCAGAAGAAGAGCCTCCTTAACCCGCAATTTTGTGAAATGGCACATGCCGGAGGATGTGCAGGTTAGGAGGGGGTGAATGTCAAAGAGTTTTTTGTTCATAATATAAATCATAGAATTCTTATGTTTGCAGAAGAACTTCATCAGGATTCACATGAGGAACTTTCATACATAATTCAGTCATTGTTACCCAACAATCGACTTAAATATCACTTAGTTTCATAAGTTCTTTTGTAACTGTCATACAATTTTCAGTTGTACCATGTATATTGACAAAAATTAAGTGTATGGGAACCCACAGCTTGATCAACTGGAGGTAATTGATAGTTTGCAGGCTAAGTCACATTGGTTCAAGAGGGAAATTTGGTTGGAAATCAAGAGAAGTGCCAAAAGTCCACTAGGTTTGTGTGGGACCTGAAATAATGGTCTTTTATGACTTATAAGTGACCTAAATGGTCAAACTGAAGGGTGGGAGTTGAAGAGGATGCAGCCTGCATTTTTCGACGCAAAAAACGGGCCTGCATACCTGTGGTAGATGGAGGATGAGTTGTGGGCTATGGTGCATGCTCCAAAGCATGCAAACTCAAGGCAAACTGAAGCTGAAGAAGGAGATACAAACAAGCAAGGTGAGAACTCTTCTTGCCCGTCCATTTGGTATGACAAAAATGAGTGGTATGACAGTCCATAAAAGGGGAAAAACCTGAGAAAAAGTATTCAGCCTGTTCTTATATACGTCTTCTTTAATTCTTTTACCATATTCATGGTCCAATGAAGTCCAAGTACTTGAGTGACTTTGGGGCAAGCAAAGGGAAGGATTTTGAAGGTGTATGGGCTATTTTGCACTGAAAAAACCAGCCATAAATAGGGTAGCCCACTGTTCTTGTCCATTTTGATGAGTAAATAAGTGATCTATGTGGTTGTAAGAGAAGGAATTGACCTCTTAACAGCAGGGCTTCATTTGTGAATGATTAGAGAAGCTTATTCTTGGGTTTATGTGCACTTTTGGAGCTTGATTATGGGCTTGAAATTATTGTTCTAAAACATGGCTGAAGTAAATTTTATGCTTTGTCAATGTAATTCATGAGTTTTTGATCTATGTCTTGGATGTAATTGAGTCTACCATCAAAATACTTGTATCTTGGAGTTGTTATCCATTCATGTTCATGAAATAGAAACTGTTTGAGCTTGCATTTGGATTAAATATGAGATTATCTCTAAATGTATTGACTTATTATCCGCATATGCATTTGATGTGATCAAGACAAAGTCTTTCATTCCATTCATGTATGCTAAATAAAAGAAAAAGCTTGAGATCTTCTTCTTCAACTAAGTCATCTCAAAAACCCAAATCTTTTCTCCTTCTCCTAACCTTGAATCCCACACTCCTCTTCTGCTCTAAACCCCGGTGGAAGACCTTCAACCCCCAACATGATGACAATGTAGCTAGCCCTCACGAAAAGGTAGTTTTATCTCAATGCTAGGAGTACTAATGAATCCTAACTCACCCAAGCATCAAGCTTCCAATTGGATATAGCCTTCTAGGAGCCCTCTGACATTCCTTTGATTTGTTATAATTAAAGTTGTGTTTCCTCACCCTGGCATGACCTAAGCATCCTATTTGCATGGTTAAAATGGTCCTTTATCCCTCCTCACCTTGACATGATATAGCCCTTACATGTGTGTGGCCTTTGCTTCTTGATTTTGACATCACAAAAATAGATACTTGGTAATGTTAATGGAGTGCCTTCAAAGTAAGACATACTTGGACTTGGAGGCTGAGGGAATGCCTTCAAAATTAGATATACTTGGTGAACTTGCACAAGTTAATGTGATGTGGAATAATAGGTAGTGCAACTCTCTCCTAGGCCATGGCAAATCTCTCTCATCCACTTGTCTCATCTCTCTCATTCTCTCTGATTTGGGAGCATCATTATAGTGGGCTCCACTTGTCGATTGCATTGATTAAGTTACACATGAAAGCAACATTGAGAGCTAGGCCATGCCTAAGGGTGGTCAATAGAGTCAAGTTAATGGTATTAGTGAACACCAACACCTAGCTCCCGTGTCACCAATGGGTGTCGTTGTGGCTTGCTAACCCTGCTAGACTTGCACTAAACCTCCCCTTTTGGCAAGGGTTTGTGGGGTTTGTGCATGACTAGTAAAACCTCACTCACCCTTGTCCCTATCGATGTGACTTAAGGTTTGTGGGGGGAGGGGGTTTACCTTCCCTCCACTAAAGCCAGGTGCGACTAGGCTCTTAGTACCTGCCACATATCTGCCAAATCTCGGTATCATACTCTCCTTTCTTTCAAGAGGACCTAGGGTAAAGGGGCCAATAGATCGTCATCTAACAATCCTCCATTATAAAACTTTTTTCCAAGTGAGTTGCATAAATGTTTTTTAATGGTCAAACTATTTATATTATATAGAGCTCAAAGAAAAAATATCATGACATTTTGATATTTTTATAAAGTAGCCTTAGTTATAAATGAGAGATTCATAAAAGATGGACAGTGAGGGGCCAATAGAGTGACACTCAAGCATGCATTACTTTAGGGTTTTAAAAAATCTAAAATATAAGAAAATTTACATGGCTCAATTGTTTTTGACTTAAGTTAAGCTCATTTGTAATTTTAAAAAATTCATATTATATTGTTAAGTGGCTAAAAAAGCCACATTTTTTTTTGTAAAATCGACACTCAATTGGGGTGAGGTGTGTTTTTCTTTTGGAGGGTGCTGCTTTATTGGCCCCTTTACCCTACTTGGGGTTTGGTCACAGTTGCTCATCTGCGAAAGCTCTCGGTGCGAGCAGGTGGAGTGGGGGGATATCCGGTTGCCACTAACCCCGACTCCGTCGGCGTGACACTGCGCTTCTAAGCCAATCTGGATTCTGGAGGGCAGGAAAGGCCATTCAGCGATTCCTGAAAACATTTGTACGCGTTAAAGATTTAGATTGTCCGCTGCCGCTGGCCTCGGGACATCGCTGGCACAACCTCGCGCGTGCCGCGTGGGAAACAAAGCAGTTGGGTCCACGCTAATAAATTGCACACTCCTGATTTTGGGATTGACCATACGTTGCTTCGATGTTTATAAGCTCAGATCGAGATCGCTTCGATGTTTTAGCAGCAGCTGATTGACGAGATCGTGATTGATTCGTTTTATGTCGATCGAGGAGCAGGCTGGGTTTCGAATCTCGCTCTCTGAGCTCGACTTATACAGTACTTCTACGAGAGATGATCGTGGCAGCTCCGGGAGGTTCCTCTCCAGGAGAGCTCAGGATGATGATGAGCAGCAGCAATACTCCACAAGCAATATTATCGATGAAGCGTGCCAGCTCCGTCCCTTGGACGAGCCCACTCTCTCGGCACTCTTCTCTCGCTTATCATCGCATCACAACAACATCTCTCAACGCCAAGAAGAAGATGAAGAAGAAGCAGCAGCAGCGGAAGCAGTAGCCGAAGGAGAGAATGGTTCAGAAGGCCTTCTTTTCATTGCGCGAGCACCGTCTCTGGCGCCACCTCCGGCCCTCTCATCAGGTAACAACAACATTCGCCTACTCCCTTTCCCTCCCCCGCCATCGTCATCATCCTCACAGCAGCCTCAATGTCCGCCTCCCGACATTGCAACAGCCCTCTCTGATGACCTGGACTACGAGCCCGAGCACCTCGCCATCACACGCTTCCAGCCTTCTTCATCCTCCATCCAAGGACCCCTCTCCAGCATCGCCGTCACCTTCTCTCAGCCCATGATCCCCCTCTCCTCCCTTGCATCCCATGCTGCACTGGCCGATGACCTCCCCCTCTTGCTCTCCCCGCCTGCACCCGGCCGCTGGCGATGGATAGACACCCTCACCCTCCGATTCGAGGCCGAGCATCACCTGCCTTTCTCCACCCAATTCACCCTCTCCTCCACTGCCCATTGCAAGTCCTCCATCGGAGGCCTCCTCCCCTTCCCTTTCTCACACACATTCTCTACCGCCCCACCTACTGTTATCCATTCTTTGCCACATCCCAGCAGCACCTGTGCCTCCCTCTCCCCCCTCTTCTTCCTTGGCTTCGATCAGTGCATCAATCGTTCCGCCATTTTGTCCCACATCCGCCTCGCTTGCAGCGATCATCCATGCCGGTACTCTTCCGATAATTTCCAGCTCGTTGTTGAGGAAGGGGATGTTGAGAACGAGTGGCCTGACTTCAGGCACTTGTATGGTGGAAAGCCTCACAAGACAGGCATAACATGGGTCGCTTTTAAGCTACTGAAGGAAGAGCTCAAGAGATCCACCACATACACACTGCAGGTTCCTGCAGAATGCCCTTCTGCGGAAGGTCCTCTCAAATCTGTCGAGAACTGGTCTACCTCATTTGCAACCTATGGTTCCCTTGTTGTTCAATCAAGTTATCAGTACCAGTCATGGACTCCCGGCCAGGTTAGCTGGGTAATCCAATTTTCTAACCCCCTCGATCATTCTACTGTTTCCAAGCACATGGTGAATGTTTCTCCATTTGTTGAAGAACTCCAAGTGAGACATGAATCCAGCAGTTCATCCATCTTCTTGCAAGCTAAATTGCCGCCTCAGCATGCAGGGACTTCTTACACTGTCACTTTTGATGTCTCTATCAAGGATATATATGGTCAGTTTCTTGACCCATCCAACAACTCTGCCTCATTCACTGCTGATGATGACCTTCCACCAGCCATGAGCTCACTATCCGGTCCTAGTGGGATGTTTATCATGGATCCTTCCCTCCTTGACAATCCTTTCTTCCCCTTGCAGGTATGCAATTTTACTTCTGTTCGCATACAGGTATATCAAGTGGGCATAAATGATTATTCGACAGAACTTCCCTTCCTTGACAGATACAAGTATGCACAAGGGGAAATGCATATAAGAGGAAAGAGAGTGTCTGATTCTGTAGTAGATGTTAAGTTGGAAAAAGATGTGCCTCAAGAGTACCGTATACATCTTTCTCCTTATCTTCAGTTTGAGCAAGAGCGCTTAGGTCAGCTGTTAATCATAGCTGAACCTACAGAAAAGGCATGGGAGGAATTTCAAAGCATCATGTATGGTCAATCTGGAGATTCATCTGCTCCACCATCATCTTTTGCTAAATCTCGGAGTCAAACTTCTTACACATCAAGGGAGATAGTGTCGGCATGGATTCAGTGCACTAAGCTGTCTGTGGATGTCTTCCCTGACCTCACTGAGCAGTCGGTGACTGCTTGGGTGACCTGCCTCAGCACAGGTGCTCCTGTTAATCATGCAAGTGTAAGCGTTCTTGAGGAGGGAAGTCACTGTAGAGCGTCGGCAAGTGTCTTTGATAAACTGTTGAGGCAGGGGTATGAACTGAACAGTCAAGGAAGCACAGAGGAGGTGGAACAAGAAGTACAGACTAACAATGAAGGGCTGGCAACTGTGAAAGTGTCCAATAGACGGCAAAGCAAAGTTGTGGCTGCCAGATTAGGCAATGATATCACCTTCATTTCTGATGTGTGGATCAGTGATTGTACCGAGAATGTTTATGGATGGCATGTGTTCAGTGATAGGGGCATTTATAAACCAGAAGAAGAAGTGCACATCAAAGGTTATGTTAGAAAGCTCGAGAGAAATACTGGTGGGGGCCGCACCCCTGCTTTTGCTCATGGAGATATCTCATACTCCATGCTTGATGCACGAGGAATGAAGCTGCTTAAAGGGGAAACTCCATTGAATGACAATGGAGCTTTTTTCCTTGCTTTCACGATCCCCAATAATGCAAACTTAGGTGAAGCAACCGTCTACCTGAAACATAAAGTCACAGAGAATTGTACCCACAAGATCACTATTGAGGTGCAGGAATTCCGCAGGCCAGAATTTGAAATCACATGCTCTCATCATCCTGTCACCCATCATTATTCTCATCGTACAAAACATAATTTTGTTATTGCTTCCGTCACTGCCTTCTACTATGCTGGAGGCCCATTAATAGGGGTGGAAACTAGATGGACTGTCAGTTCAGAACTTGCATTTTATGTCCCTCCTGGACTATCAGGATATGAGTTTGGGTACCACAGTTCGTCTTGGATCCCCATGCAGAAGAAAGAAAGCAGGTCTCTGTCATATCCATCCCCTCAGATCGTAGGTGTAACAGGCCCGGATGGAACGCATGAAGTGAAAATTGAGTTTGGAGGACTGGAAGAGGATCCTTGTACATTGTCTCTCACTGCCAAGGCTTCTGTTGTCGATATGAATAGCCAAGTACAAGAAGCAATGACTAGATTTCTTGTGCATCCTTCAGATTATTTTGTGGGTTATAAAGTTTGGAAGACTTATGGCAGGCAGGGAGAGGAAGTGCAGGGAGAAGTGATAGTATGTGATGCAGATGGGAAGCTGTTGAGTGGCATCAATGTTAAGCTATCTATAAGTGGTGAAGGGAAGGTGCAGCAGGAGGATGCAGCTGGTCTACTGGTGTATGTGGATGTGAAGGATAAGCAGGCACTTGAGTTGAGGAGTGAAATGCAGCCAGTTAACTTTTGCTTCACGCCAAAACTGGGAGGAATGTACTCTTTGACTTTCTCAGTTTGCGATACAGAGGAGAGACATAATCAGAGTGTCCTCGACAGTTTCTTTGTGAGTGCCCACAGTAGCGCATGGGCAAATGCTGGCAGCATCTTTCCAAGTGAATGTCAACAAGATGAATTCAGATTTATTCCTCAAGAGCAAGCCCAGTTGATCCCTGATAAACACATATATGATGCAGGAGAGAGAGCTGAGTTGTTAATTCTGTCTCCTTTCTCACCAGCTGAAGGTCTTATTATTGTGACTTATGATAACAAACAGGTTGGAGAGAGGTTGAGGTTCAATATGCAGACTAACTCATATGCCGTCTCTTTAACTCTTGACGTCAGCTGGATCCCTAAGATAGAAGTACAGGTGCACTTGGTGGGGTGCGCATCACAAGATGCCAGCCATACACTAACCACATTGACGCATGCAATATGTCCAGTTCGTCCTGCCTTCGCCACAGGCACAACCAAACTGAACATTTCTTCTTCAACTCATCGGCTGTCTTTGAGCATCAGAAGCAAGAGACCAGATGAGCTTAGCGCACCAGGTTCCACCATCCATACTACTGTCACAGTGACAGAACAAGTAACCAATAAAGCTGTGGGTGGTGCAGAGGTCAGCCTAATCATGGTTGATGAGTCAATTTTGAGTTTGAGAGGCTATTCTCTGACTGACCCGTTGCCTGCCTTTTATCCCGAAAGTCCTAGCTTTGGTCATCATTATCATCACCGGCAACATTGTATGCTAGCAGGGGCTTACACAAAGCTGGCTCTTCCAGTAACCTTTGGTTGTGCAATGAGAGCATCATTGGAAGGTAAACTGTTTTGTTGTACTGCAGCATCATTGGCAAGACCAACTGGTATTGCAGTTAGATCCAACTTCAATCCCCTTGCCACATTCATTCCTGCCTCCCGAGCTGATGAACAGGGGCAAGTTGAGTTGATTGTCAAATTGCCAGACAATTTGACGCGCTACCGAGTGTGGGCAGTGGCTGCCACAGAAACACAGTTTGGCATGGCAGAATCATCTCTCACAGTCCAACTGCCACTAATGATCAGACCATCACCTCCACGGTTCCTGAACTTCTTGGACTGTGCATCTATCAGTGTTGTGCTGCAGAACCAGAGTGAGCAGTCCCTCCCCCTACTAATTGGAGCAAAAGGCAGAAATGCAAAGATTGGTGATGTTGCATGTTCTGGATACAGTTTTATTCTGCCTGCAAAAGGACGCCTGGCAGTCAGTTTCCCTCTCAAGACTGTGAATGTAGGTGTAGCACGCTTACAATTTATAGCAAGTGTGGTGGAAAGGGCTGATTTACCACCTTTTTCTGATGCGAGTGAACTAACCATACCAGTGTATACTCCTGCAACCTCTGAATGCTTTGCTACCTATGGTGACTTGGATAACCAACAGATTCTGCTGCAGCCAATCAGGCATCCTCTCAATGTCTTTCCTCAGTTTGGTGGACTGAATCTGTCTATCTCTTCAACAAGTTTGCAGTCCTTGGCTGATGCTCTTCTGTATCTGTACGAGTATCCATATGGATGCAATGAACAGCTCGCCAGTCGTATCATCGGCTTCAGCAGCTTATGGGAAGTACTGAACGCTTTTCAGGTCAAGGAGATTCCAACAGAAGAGCAGCTGAGAACTAGACTGGATGGTGACTTGCTGGCATTGAAAAGCCGACAAATGAGCTGTGGAGGATGGTCATGGTGGACAAGTGGTTGTGGCACCCACCATGAACCATACGTTTCATTGCATGTTGCTTGTGCATTGGTGAAAGCTGCAGGGAAGGCATTTGAAGTGGATAAGGAGATGCTGACAACAGCTTTAAACTACTGTGGTGAGATTGAATCCCATATTGATACACACCCCTGGAGTCATTTCTGGTCCAAGGAGACCAAGCATGCCCTTATAGCTTATGCCTTATACATCCAAACATTGCAGGGTTGGAATGTGAGCCGTTTGGCAAGTGTACTTCTGAATAAAGCCTCCACTGAGCATCTGACAATGGAAGCTTGTGGGTGGATACTGATGGCTCTGAGCTCTGATAGAAAGGAAAGGATTGAGGACATCAAGGTCCTGATGGATCACATCATGTCCAATGTAATTGAGTCAGCTGATCATGCCAATTTTATGACTAGCTGTCAAGATGATGGGATCTCTGTCATGCTTCATTCCAATCTGCGCACAGATGCAATCTTGTTGGAGGCTTTGTTAGCCATTGACCCTAGCTCCACCCTATGCAATAAGCTGGCGAAGGGCTTGCAAGCACATCGTACAGCAGGAAGGTGGAACAACACACAAGAGAATTGCTTTGCCTTGTCAGCTTTAAACCGGTTCTTTGCTGTGTATGAGAAAGTGGATCCTGACTTTACAGCCGATGTATGGTTAGGTAAGCAATTGGTTTGCTCCCATACTTGTGTAGGCAGAAGCACAGAGACAGTGCACACAAGTGTGCCCATGTCAGCAATTCTTGCTGAGGCAAAAGCGGAGGGCAGCAAGGAGGAGACCTCATTGTTAATACAGAAGCGCGGCAGTGGGCGGATGTACTATCGACTCGGGTTGTTATATGCACCGCTGGATCTGCATCAGGAAGCAGCCGCTTACGGGTTCACTGTAGGGCGTGTGTATGAGGGGGTTGATTTCCCTCAGCATGTCAGCAAGGATACCTGCTCCACCTCTTGGAAGTTCAAACTGGGGGAGAAAGTGAAGGTAACACTGACTGTGATAACTGCTGTCCGGCATTATCATGTGGCATTGGTAGATATGATACCAGCGGGATGCGAACCACTGAATCCTGTTCTAAGAGGAGTTAGTGCGGCTTCAGGGGGGGATGACAACGGAGCTAACAATCCATACTTGTGCAGGAGGTACAGTAGGCTGGGGTGGGTGGAGCATGATAACATGCGTGATGAGAGAGTGGAGGCCTTCTCGTCTGTGCTGTGGCCAGGCAAGTATGAGTATTCGTATGTGATGAGAGCTACCTGCAAAGGGCAGTTTACTGTGCCCCCAGCCAAGATGGAAGAGATGTACAACCCAGAAAACTTTGGGAGGTCTGCCAGTGAGAAGGTCGTGATCCAGTAATAGAGCCCCTCACCGCGTTGCTAGGTCTAAAAAATTGGACGTCTTTTAAATGTTCTTTGTTCCTCCTTTCTGCACAGAGATCTGAATCTTCCTTCATCCCGAAGGTCCTCTGTGGACTTTCTCTTGGACCATTTCCGATGTTCCTTCGCACAACAAAGTCAAGTTTAAATTGTGTTTTATTCCTGCTAAGCCAAATGCGCTACAGCAGCAGACTCCTTAAACAATTCTATATGGCAGGGGGAAGTCCATAGATGATATGGCTTTATAATTTCCTGCACCAAATTCAACACATTGAAGCTCTGGCTCTACAATTCAGGAAAATATGCGGTATGGTTTCTGCCTCGATTAAACATCTTGGACATTTCCATCTGCTGTTGGTCCAGAGTGCCTTCAGCATTATTAGACACAGCAGTTGGGAAGGGGGAAGAGGGGTTTATCATCACTCTGACTCCTCTTGGATTGAATTGCATGTCCAGCTGTATGGTCTTTATAAGTTGGGAGCCCCAGCAGCTTAGTCTGTCTTCTAGGATCTGTAGGTCGTGGAGTGAGAGATGATAGTGCGGCCCAATCAACTAATCTTGCATCCAGTCCCTGCGGTCAACATCCCACGTCTCTCCATTTTCTTAAACCTGTTTTGAACATCAGCTTCTATTGCATTATGAAAATTGAGACTTGAGAGCTGCAGGGTGGCGAAAAATTCCCAATGGGGAGAGGACAGTGCGTCTTTTGTGGGGCATCCATGCCAGCCATAGGCTTTTCATCAACACTGAACAGTTTTGACTGTAACACTGATCTGTTCAAATGCTATGGAAATGGGATCTAGCTCTTTCATGGATTAGTATAGCACAGTTCTCTGTTTCATGATAAAGGCTCCTTACTGTACATTTTGCTGCCAGCTTGTTTGCCATCATTTCCAGACTCGGGGTGCCACGGCCTTCAACTTTTGGTAGCGTACAGTCCTCCCATGCTACTTTGGGGATTTTGAACCTATCTCCATCCCCAGTCCTCAGGAAATTCCTAGCCAGACTTTCCAAAGCCTTCAGCCCTGCCTTGGATGGTTTCCAGCAGGAAAGAAGATGAGACTGTGTTTTAATACTACTATCCTAGAAGCAAAGTTAAATGGAAGTACTTTCCAAGTTTCTGCCAAGGAGTCTGAAGACCATTGAGGGGGAGGCTTGAGTGGTGTCCAAATATCAAGTTAACTATTGAGCCTGATGCTAGACATAATGTCTTCAGACAATCCCAAAATGAGGATATTATGGAGTCATTGTGGACTTAACTCTTGGAAAAGAAGAGCGGCAGCCCTGGAGGAGGCCTTTCCATTCTTTGTAGGCTCTATCAGAGGATGCTTGCAGCTAAATACAGCTCTTAGACATTAGCCATGTAAAAACAAATTTCCACCATCTATTAGATACTAGCCAAGGGTTAACCCTTTCTTGATACACTTAAACATTTCCTTTAAAGAAAAGGGACATGAATATATATTTTAATATGCTGTAGGAGATGCACAGCCCAAGGTTTGAACTCATACATCTCATAAACCCAACCTAGTCTCAAACCATTGAGCTACAACCCAATTCGCATGGGTAAAAGAAATTAATGACTAGATAGCTTGAAAATCTGATCCTTTCTCCTTGTATGTGTTTTGTCTAGTTTAGTACTACCATACTTATGATTTGCATTGCCAGGCAAAGACTCACAGTGTGGTGTTGCCATGTCATGGTACTAATTCCACCTGTCTCATATTACCATAACATATATATATATATATAATTGTGAAAGCGGACTGAAGAATGCTTTGATAATCACAAAGAAAACTGAAAATATCTCATTTTATCATTCCTTTAATGATGGGTATCTTTGTTAGAAGAAATGGTATACCTATGGGTGTATCGAGGCTATCCTTATGCTACAAGCTCGCATTAAACATACTTAAAGATGAGTATATCACCCACGCCCTCTATCATGTGAATCGATTTTAGTAGCAATGGAGGAGGTGAGAGAAAGATTACATAATAGGAGAGAAAGAGTGAATTGGCTAATGTCTTATTTTTTCATCTCATGAAAAACAAGAGACTTGAGCATGTAAAAGATGAAGAGGAGTCTTCATTTTCGATGTTTGATGCTTTAGATAGTGGAGAAATAACACACAAAGATCAAAAAGATATCAACATGTTGGCACCCATTTTTCCATGCTTGTTGCTCCTTAGTTTCTCTTCACAAATCATGTTTCATTCATGTGGCCTTTTCCATTGCTAATGCATGTTCAATTTTGCCAATGCCATGTTCACCCTTTCAAATCTTGGCTACAAATTGACCTCCTTGGTTGCCCACACCACATTCCCACACAAATTAAGGTATTTTGGCATGAATTTTGGCTCTAAATACATTAGCCACTGCCCCATTTACCGCAATAGTGAATTTGCAGTTCATCACGCCTTTGCCTTGAATTGAACCATGACTCGTGCATTGGATATCTTATTGAATGGG
Organism: Lygodium microphyllum; assembly: GCF_053477565.2. Classification (NCBI taxonomy): domain Eukaryota; kingdom Viridiplantae; phylum Streptophyta; class Polypodiopsida; order Schizaeales; family Lygodiaceae; genus Lygodium; species Lygodium microphyllum. Next base: position 117,133,187 of record NC_141136.1, read on the forward strand.
TATGGCTTAAGTCTTGAGTCTTCAAATTTGGGCTTTAGAACTTCAAAAATAGCTTGTACATCCAACAAAATGACTCTAATTTTTCTATTTAAAATCCCCTCCTCTAGGACGGCTACAAGTATTTATACGATTGTTTAGGTAGTTTTGCCATGTATAGAAGTAAGTTGGATAATAGTTTTGAAGTTGCCAAATGTTTGGGCAAGTTTCCAAGCAAGTAAGGTAGTTTAAACAGCTTAGGCGGATGTGCCATGTGGCAGATTGCATTTTTCTTTAGCCATATATGTTTCCAATTATGCACCATCTATCCCATAGGTTCCATCCCATCCCCTACCATCTCTTACAAGATGGTTCCCTTGTACCTCCCGTCCCTCACAAAGGGGGATGAATTTGATATGCGGCTATGGCTTCCCTAGCCTTAGTGTTTCAAAGGAGGATTCTCATGATTGTGAGAACTTTCTTCATTGACAGACTACATGGATAGACTTCATAAGCTTTGGAGTAGATTTACGATCACTTTATTCTTTTATTTGTTGATAGTCAATCATGTAGTAGTTGCCTAGCTTTTTATTGATCGACTCGATCATTTTGTATTGTTTTATTCAACCTATTTAGGTTGGCTTGCCCTTGATCACACACGCTTCATTTTTTCATGCATGTTGAGAGAGGTCTCTGGCTAGTTGTATTACTCTACTACTCACGCAGTCATTTGTACATATCTATCTTTAGTATTCAGCATTCATTCTCTATAGTCTTCAACTTTCTACTCTCTCTCTCTATCTCTCTCCATATTCACTTCTTTCTTTTTGTCTAGTCATATGCTTTTGCATTTATTGCACTTCGATAGAGAGGAGGATAATGTACTAGTGTTCCTTACACAGAGAGCCATATGTCTCTTCGCTATGCAAACTTCTCTGAAAGAAGCATCAAGAAGAATTTTCCTCCATGCACAAACTTTGTCTCTAGTTCTACTTTGTGTGTCCTTCAACACTTTTAAAAAAGGTCATAAGTTGCGTGTGCAAAGGTGAGAGGGAGAGAAGGAAGAGAAAAATGTTAGGAATCTTTGACATTTTTAAATTTCTATTAGAAGTTAGAAATATTTTACAAATTATCTCTAAAAGCTAAATTTGGTTTGCTTGCCCATATAGTTTAAGAAAACATTAGGTGTGAGCTTAGGTTGGTTTCAAATTCATTCAGATGAGTTATACATAAAGGTGCATTGAGATTATGTGTCACATAGATGATCAGGCTTACATGTTGCATAGAGCATTCTACAAAAATGTGTTTGATGATACACCACACATGAATTATGAGTATGTGTATGGTGATGAGTCTCATAAAACAAGTTTATTCTCACTCGTTTAGTGTCGGTGCACATGTTATGTCATCCTCTTCTCTCATGCGTGAGAAAGTGAATGCTTACTTTTCCTAATTCTCCAATTGAGTGGAGACACCTCATCCAACCCTTTCAAATCTACATGTACAAGGATTCAATGAGCCTTTTCTCGAGAGTGGGTGACGGATTAATAGGGCTCTTAAAAAGTTATTGCCACCTTGGAAAATCCTAACATGTTAGTCCAAGTTATTGCCACCTTAGAAAATCCTAACATGTTAGTCTCATTGTTACTCGTTTGTGTGGGATATGAGAGAAATTTTGATTAGCTCGTCCCTACTAGTCAAAAGACCTAATGCCTAGGGAATGTGTAAGTGGGACTTGAGCATGTGACACATGGCAAGGAGAAGGTGGTGTTATTACCAACTCACCAATCACACTTCAATGAAATGTTGGTATAATATGCTTTGAATATTAACTCGTCTTGTGAAAGCAGGGTGTTCCTTTTGGTGAGGGTGAATCATGGCCATCTGCCTTGGTTTGGGTCGCCAAAGTAGGAGTGGGTCTTAGGTCTGGAAGGGAGAGAGAAAATCGTCCACCAATCACATGCAACCATGCGAGGTATACGCCCCTGCAAGCTCTTCCTACCTCGGCTCATTTGAACGAACCCATCAGCCTTAGTTGAATACCTTTGTATGGGCCATCCTATAGCTCCTCACAACCACCAAGAGTGCCACCTCTAACAATGCATCGAGGTTGCTAGCTTAGCAATAATCAGCTTTCGCCTCTCTTACTCTTGAATAAAGCCATGGCTACTAGATCAATAGAACAAGTGATGTGTTCTAGATGGATGGGAGAGTGAAATTGAGCTCTATAGTCACTTGGCTAGTGAGTGTTAGTTGCTTGGTCATTCTCACAAGCAAAAGACCTCGCCAGAGTTGCCTTTTGTGGATGCCTAAACAAGAGTATTGTATGCATGAACAACGAGTGCGAGTATAGTGTCCTAGGTTTAATAAAGAGGCTCAATGTATCATGCAACCATGATCTACTTCAAGGTCTTGGTTGAGGTGCTCCTTTAGTCCATTGGTCTTCAGATGGTAAGGTGATGTGAAAATTTGTCTAATTCCTAACGTTTTTGATAGGATTTGCACGACTTCTTTAGTGAACTTTATCTAATAGGGGTTTTTTTGGGCAACTATGGTGGAAGATGATAGTGTGGAGGAGGGCTCATGCAACAGATGTGGTGGAATTATCTGTAGAGGCTAGGCTTTGCAACATATGGTGAGATAAGGGGTCATTACTAGCACACTTGTTGTGTTTGATAAAGCATAAGTACTATACTTTTGTGAGACGACATTGGGATAATTCAAAATCACTCCTTTTCAGGTGGTATATATTGAGCTATTGAAAGTAGAACCTATAACTAGCTAATCTTCGCCCCATGTGTTTCTCTCCACTAATTGTATGCATGAGGGCGTAAGTTTCCCACCCCATCAATGAGTGGCAACTTAGATGGTTGGGGTGGGCGTGTGTGTTTTGGGAGGTCTCATATCCAATACCCACATTTGAGTGCCTCCAAGATGCATTATCGTATGGGATGAAATGCCCCACTTTGGGGTTGTGGGTGATGTCCCACTCCTTAATAAAATATGCCAAAAAGGCCCTACATTATTAAAAAATAGTTGCCCACTTTGGAGGAGGTTGTGGTAGATTATTTTATAACCACAACATACATTTTCACCAAATCCAGAAGACATATGCTAGGTCACAAGTGTAATTTGGCAAACTATTTCTTCAAGGAAATAGTGGACTCTTTGATATTTAACCTCAATGGCTATTGTTTGTTCACATCCATCATTTATCATCTCATGTGGGAGATCTAGAAGGTGTTAGCTCCCATGTAGGCAAGAGGTTCCATCTCCTTGCAAATGTATCTCAAGCCTCCACACAAGGGGCTTAGCTCACATGAGGAAGCACCTTATGAAAGAGAAGCTCTAATCCATGGTAAAAAGGAGGAATTTCCAACAATCTAGGAGGTGAGGGAACACTTAAGAGGTCTAGAGTTATCTTGAAACATTTGAATGAGAAGGAGAAGCACCTTTCTTGCCTTTTAAGCCTGCAAGGGAAGGAGGAATTACTAAAGCTGTGTCCTGTGCTCATGTAGAAGTTGAAGAAATGATAGTTGCCTCTTTTAACTTTTTCTTCCAAACACCTTACTGTGGAAACAATTTGTACATGTTGGAAATCGTGGAGGTTTCTTAGTTTGTTACTATTGTCATAGTCATGTTGGAAAGTTGTTATGTGATATGCTATGTGTAATTTATGTTTTGATTACTTTAGCTAATTTTTTTTGATTGATCAAACTATTTGCACATTAATTATATAATTCATCTTCATTGTTGACTTTGTGAGCAAGAGTAGCCTATTCATATGTACTTATCAGACATCTTGTTGCAAACAACTCTATTTGCAACAACATTCAAGGAAGAGGGAGATAGATGCTCCATGTACTTACTAGCAATATCTAGAGAGGCAGTATGTAGGTTTGTGCAATTGTAGGATGACCAAGGTTAGATTGATGAACTAGTTAGTCTATTACAAAAGAAACTAGTAGTAGTGGTTTCGGACACAAGAGGACATGGTCTCTTAAGAAAATTGTGCCTCTCCAACTATCACTTAGTGGTTGGTTTTTTCGGGAAGAATGTTGAGTGGAGGGTGTGAGTTGATAGGCTCAAATCTCACTTTTTGGGAACAATGTTGAGTGGAGGGTGTGAGTTGATAGGCTCAAATCTCACTTTTTCCTTTTTTGGTGGAACAATACAAAAAGTTGTATTATATGAAGAGTAAAGAAGTAAAATTATTTTTACATCATTGCTAGTGCTTAGAGTTAACATAGTGTGCCAAAGAGTTTGAAGTCCTCATTTTACTTGTAAGAAGTTTACAAAAGCCATAGGGTTACAAAGAGGTAATACTTTGGCTTGTTCAAGTAATAGCTTTCCATCTTTGTAGTCAACTTTAATGAGTCTACTTATTGCTTTACATTAACTTAGTTGATCAAATGTAATCCTCGAGGGATGCCAAGATATCGGCCACCTCTATTTCTTTCTTGCTCAAGATCTCCACCTTTTAGTTTTTGGAAAGGAATACTTCGATCAGGTTGCTTGCCTTTGCTACATCTTTAGTGATAATGTTCTTTGGTTGTCTTATCACCTTGCAAGCTTATAATCTTCTCAGTCCTATAGCTCCATTAGCAATCTTGTTCTAAAAATAAAATAATTTCTAATGGTCCATATTGTCCACAAGTAAATGCTCCTAGTTATAGTCTATAGGATCGATGAAAATCAATTGATTATCTAAGGATCAACTCTTTCCAAGTGTAGGCATGCAAGTGGAAAATAAACATTATCTTATAAAGTTTTTTCAGTGTTTCTTGATTCATTGGGCAAGTTATAAATGTGTGAGGGATGGACTCTAACTATCATATGTACTTGCCACAAATGTTGTTTCCTTTGCAAATTTTTGTCACCTTCTCACTGATCCAGAAGGCTTTTACAATATTAGTCAAAGTAGAAATGAAAATTTGGAAGGGATAGAGCCAAATCATATTTTTTGAATTCAATAAAACTATTGCTGACTTTTCCATTGGATTTTCCACCATCAATTGAGTTGTTGATAAGTTCAAAGTTGATCCTTTCTTTCTAAATTTGAGAGGGAGGCAATCAAAGTCAAAATTTCCATCCAAAATCCTTGAGCTTGACTTGCATGCCCAATTGAATAAAAAGTGGGTTATTAGCCCATGAATTCTACCTATTATTAATAACCTCCAACTCATTGGGGTTTTGGTTTCAAGTCTCCTTGTTCTTCCATCTTATGTGCTTGTAATCCCACAAATCCCTCCATCCATGTTTGAATTCATTTATTTTTTAGCTTGGACACCTCCATGAATTCATCTAATTTGATAGCTTGAACAAGTGTACAAATCCACATTGCATTTGATACTACGTAAACCATGCTCTTTTCTTGTCCATTGTGAACCACTAGCTAGTTTTGTATCATTGCCATGATTCCCAAATTTCTTTGAATAAAGAGGATATATTTTTGTCTTCATCGAGCATGATTAAAAACTATGACATGAGTCCAAATTTCTTTCAATCAAGTGTATGCTTTGACTTCTAGCAATTGTAAGTTGTGATTGATGAGGATAGCCTAGTCTTCATTATGTTTGATTTGACTTCTAATAATTCATTTTGCCACTAGCTTTTTGGCTAATTGATGAATGTCCAATATTCCAAGTCCACCAAATTCTTGTCTAAGGTGCAAATACTCCACCTTTGGGCTCTTGTAAGTCTTGATGGCATTGCGTTAATTAAAGAAAGTTCTCATAGAGTTGGTCCATTTTTTGCAAATGTGTTTTATTGGGTCTCCAATATGCAAGAAAGTAGATACATATCCAAACTACTGTGTATTGTAGACATAATCTCCTCAATATCAAACCTTGTTGGAATCCTTCTCTTTTCAAAACCAACCCACATCCACATTTGTTCACAAGGGAGGTTCGAAGGGTAGGAGGAGGGAAGAAGGTGACCTCTTATAGTAAGCTGGAGTATGCTAGTGTGCACCTATGTGCTTAGGTGCACTAGGGTGCATACGTGGGCATTGACACTGGCACTGGTACACACACGTGAACTTGAGTACCCTTGATTGCACTAAGCACCCACACCCTTAGCCACTTTAGGTCTATTGCAAACAAACCTTGTGTCTTGTCTCACTTAGTTTGACTAGGTGTATTGTGTGCACTTAGGGACACTTAGATGCACTTGCAATGGCACTAGTACTACTACACACTAGCATTGGCACACTTGTAGCACTCACTTTGCATTATAAACTGTTGATACCACTTTGTTGGCTTTGCATTACAAAAAGTGGCTCTACAACAATTTACTTTTATCACAGGAATACTTCGTGTTCAAACGTGGTTAATTATCATTTTCCCTACAACAATTTCTTGGAAATATGTATTGTGTTAAATATGATTATATATTTCATATCATCCAATTGATCCAATCTTATGGCTTTCATTTATATAGCCCCATTATTTGTTTTTGTCTATGCATAAATGGTATATGACTTTCTTGCTTAGAAAAATTCTCACCATAATACTAAAGCGGCCAAAACTTAAACATCTAGTCAATCTCTACATAATAAGTATTCTTTAGCCCTTAGGAGCATGGGCAAAAAAATCCCCCATGATAAAAAAAAAAACCATTGATTCACAATAGATCTACGTGTAGACTAATTACCCTACCCTTTATTGAGGAAAACCCTAACCTTGGGCTACCTATCCTTTAAAAACAAACCCCCCAAACTAAACCATCCCCTTTCTCCCTTTTGGGAGTTTGTTCAAACCAAGTGACCCTTATTATTGCTCCCCTCTGCTCCAAATACCTTATGATGCAGCCACGTGTCTCCTTCTTTAACATTCATGGCCTATTGTGAGCAATCGTGCATCTTTGGTTTATAGTAGTATCATGACTTTGGTCTGGTTTGTTTAAATATAAATCTGCCTTACTCTCACTTGGAGTTTTTTGTAGAAATTAACATCATTAAGATGATGAATACATTGTTATCTTTGCATTTTGCAGCAAAAATAGAAATAGGTTTGCACAATATGTTTATTATAGCAACTATTTCCCTCTTTTCTTTGTCGTTAATCTCATAGGATCTGCTTCTTCATTGATTTATAATAAAGAAGGGGACATGTATTATTCTTCTAAAATATGTTTACTAAGTATTCTTAGATCTTGCTTATACCCATGGTTGGGGTCACTATCTCACCTAATCATGTTAAGCTAGTTGGTTTACTTGAGTTCCATTCTTTAACAATTGTATACCTTTCATGTGACAATGATAGTAGATTGTGCTTAGCCTAATTTTATGGTGTCACTAATTACTATGAGTCTTCTTTCATATCTAAACTATTCCTAGTCTACCTATTCCACTTTTTCTTCTCTTTTACCATGGGGGCAATGATGGTTCATAATGGAATGGTTGTGATTAAACATACAAGCCTCCTAGATTTATAATGAGTAACACTAGTTAACCTCTCTAGATTCCTATATCTTCAAAGGCTTATTATACAAACCATGAATGAATTAAAAACTATGCAAGAATCCATAAGCCCTCCTAGATTTATAATGAGTAACACTAGTTAACCTCTCATGTGACAAACATGGTAGATTGTGCTTAACCTAATTTAATGGTTGTGCATGATTGCTATGAGTCTTCTTTCATATCTAAACTATTCCTAGTATACCTATTCCACTTTTTCTTCTCTTTTATCATGGGGGCAATGATGGTTCATAATGGAATGGTTTACTTGAGTTCCATTCTTTAACAATTGTATACCTTTCATGTGACAATGATAGTAGATTGTGCTTAGCTTAATTTTATGGTGTCACTAATTACTATGAGTCTTCTTTCATATCTAAACTATTCCTAGTCTACCTATTCCACTTTTTCTTCTCTTTTACCATGGGGGCAATGATGGTTCATAATGGAATGGTTATGATTAAACATACAAGAATCCATAAGCCCTCCTAGATTTATAATGAGTAACACTAATTAACCTCTCTAGATTCCTATATCTTCAAAGGTTTATAATTATACAAGCCATGAATGAATTACAAACTAATTACCATGGTGCCCTCCCTCTAAGAAATAATATCCATTTTGGAAAATCAAAATAAATTAAGTAATGTATATAGCAAAATTAGAGGTTCGTGCTTTATTCTAGCACTTTACATGTATTAACCAATTTCTATTATGATGTTATGGCATCCACCATAGCTTCTTATTATAACCCCTTTTAAAATAAAAAGAACATGCTATCTATAATCTTTCAAATGGGAGGCCAAGCATGGCTTTTTGGGGAAATTAGTTTATATCCACCCCATTTTAACTTGGCTAGCCATGCATAATACAAAAAATCCCCTTCTTTTACAATCATCAGCTGATAGCTCTCTACTTAAAAACTAATCCCATCTCATGGTAATTCAGGAAAGTACTATCTTTTGAAAATCATGTTCTCTCTTGCTTTAGGCCTATATATACTTTCTCCTAATGGCCCTAGCAAAAAGAACATAATCAAATGTTCATTCCCTAGCATACCTCAAAGCTCAAAGGGTGACAATCCCTAAACTATGCCCTTTGTAGCCTCATGGACATGAAAAAGGTAAACTAGTTCAATGGGGTGATAGGGATGGCAATCGGGTATTGTCATTGTCACATACAATGCAAAAATGTTTATGAAGTTATTACTAATAACCTACATGTTTGGTTTTGCAGGTAACAAGTGATAGTCTTCCCTTGTGAATGTTTATTCTTACTTATGTGGTGACTATACTGTGCTTTTTGAATATCTTTTATGATGCCTTACTAGCCCTTTATAATGCTATACTTGTACATTGATCTAATCACAATATACTATCTATCAAATTTCTAATATAACCATTGTTGTTGATTGATTTTAAGGCTTGGTTTGTAATTAACACACACTCATGGTTGGGGAAAATGCTAATGTAATTATTCACTATAATCTATATTGTTTTATTCTTGATTCCTATTTGATGACTCCATCTTATGCTCGTGTAGCATAATAGCTAGCACTTGGAAGAAATTCCATCTATCTTTGTGTAAGAATTATTGGCTTGTATCAGGTCAAAGGACTTTCATCAAGCCTTGATTTTATTTTGACCAATCTAGCTATGATAGTAAACCCGAAACTGAGAATTTATTGCTACTTCAATTGAATTCAGCTAGTTGGCTAAAAATTTACCATATTTCTCTCTCAAGCCCCTCTCATGCCATTACTAAAATAAGGACATTGATGGATAATTTAGCAAAAGATTATGAAATCAATTTGAGCAACTGGATGGACCCATCGAAATCCATCATCAAAAATATTTTTCAACATGTCGACATCCAATTCTAAGATGAAAATCTAAGACCCAAGAAGAGCTTGGATTTTGACACCCCCACCCCTCTAGATGGAATGGAATGGAAATCCTTAGTTCCTCAAGATTTCTCTAAATAAGAGGTAAAAATTTTAAACATGATATGGGAAACCCCAAAATGGGTCAAAAAGCAAGAGCATGGCTCGTAAATTGATTCCTTCATCCCACCACAGCTCCTAAAAATCTATCTAGATGGACATGTAACTATCAACCTTAGTCATTTTTACAGTCTTTATCCTAACCACCCCCATTCCCATTCGGATCTAGTTGCTTCCTCTTGGTGAAGAAAATATTGAAGTTGTTGAAAATGAATTATCATTCCTAGCTACTACTATAGATGGCACATCCTCTCTTTCCAAAACTATTAACTTAATGGTCCTATTAGTATGTCTATGTTTGAGGTAACCATATCCCTACAAAGTATGTGTGACCTCAAAATGTACTAAACCCAATGGCAATAAATATGATGCCAAATATCTCTATGGGATTTTTAACTTCTTGTGTCCCTTTATGAAATGTTGTTGTGATATAGTAGGACATAGGGCTGAATGTGAGAACAATACTATCTTATGGTTCGATCATGCCCTTTGGTTCATCGTGCATAATGTGAATTACTGTATTCCCTGCCAAGTATTTACATAGCCCTACACTACTATTCTTTAATTGGTTAACAAAGGAGTTGCATGAAGCTATAAAAGGGTCATTTGTGTTTGCCTACTTCAAAGGAATGGTCTAATGGTTGCTAAAACTCTTGTAGTCTCTACGAATGGTTCTAATATGATCCTAAATAAAAAGGATGATGTGGTAATGCTCATAGAATGGTGTTGTAATTCACTTGGATCCCAACAAGGTGGTAATAGCATTCCTTCTGTTAGATGTTCCAGAACTATCTCTAGGGGCAACAAGCATCTTCAAGCACATTACATGCCTAAAAAATTTGGTCACATGGCAACAAGCATCTCTACTCAAGCTTCTAACAAATTTCCTCACAAAGTCTCAAAATAAAGGGGTGTCCATCTTGATGAATGTAGCTCCACTCTTAAATAGCTACTTTTTGACTAATGTGTGCAGGTTTAAGTCTAACAACCTCATGGTAGAATCAATCCTATTAGAGAAGGACAAGCTGCTCCTATTACCTATTTCACCTTTTGTCATGGTTTGCTCAATAGAGTTCCCCCAAGAAAATATTTCTAGGAAATTTTCTTCCTCATTGGAGGGCATCTACCTTTGCAATTCCCAAATATATTTTTTGGTTGGAAATTTCTCCTTTTTTTGAGTTGCTTTTACTGTAAGGACTATGAGTATGTTGGTACCACTAGTTTTGAAGGTCAAAACCATATCCCTTGAAAGTCTTTCAATCGTAATAGCAAAACAATCCTTAAGTCACAGCTTTCTCGAATTTCTCAAGCTCCTTGCTGGATAACTGTTTATTTGGCAAGGTTTGAATGCTTCATAGATAAGAAATTTCAAGATATACCTATCATGGAATAGTTTATATATGATATGCAGGATCATTCCCATGACTTGAAAAAAATTGTCAATGAGGAAAAAATTCAGAGAGATTTCTTAGGAGAGTTTTTTTAGCATACATTTATTCTAGGCGAGCTTTGTCTCCATCATTTAGTTCAATGAGATCATGGCTTACTATATATTTACCTCACACCGAAGTGAAATCTTCAATATATTTCCCATAATGCTTCATTGTTGCTATGCTCCACAACTATGAAATGCTATGTTAATCATGTGAATGCTTCCTATTCTAGCACAATCATATGACATGGCCTTCCCATGTCCTTATCGTCTACACCTCCAGTATCAACCACCAAATGTGTTGGTTGCTCCAAAACCATGAAATGAAATCTTGTGAGGGTGACCTCTTTCTTTCCAACCCCTAATTTCTAGGAAAAGTTCAACCACGTAAACGAGCAAGTTCTTGTTGTATCTCTTGATTTTTTCCACTTGCAATGCTCCTGCAAACTAAATGGTTCCTCAAACATGGGAGTCCTTGTCATTACTTCATGCACCATATATGCAACTTGGGGGGCTCGGGATCTTCCTTATGCAAGCCATCCTAAGTGTGCTTCTATGCATAGTGCATCACAAAGATGTTTGCTGAGGATATAAGTGCATTATATATATAGATATATATATGTGTGTGGTGTGTACATACATACATACATACATACATACATACATACATACATACATACATACATACATACATACATACATACATACATACATACATACATACATACATACATACATACATACATACATACATACATACATACATACATACATACATACATATGTACGTACACACATACATATGTACGTACACACATACGTATGTACATATGTATGTATGTATGTACATATGTACACACACACACACACACACACACACTCTCTCTCTCTCTCTCTCTCACTTAAACTGGTCACATATAGTAGCCTCACAGGGGTTTGCCCCAACCCTTTCAACATGGAGTCCAACGGGGATCTATGTGTGAACCTGTACCAACAAGCCACACCAATTGTCTTTCATGCGAGTTCTATGGCGGCGATGGCCCCTCCCTCTTGAAGCTTTTTGATGGCAACATCATTAGAGCCACTACATCCCCCTTAGTGAAGTCCTTTCTCAATTGTAAGTTCGTCAACCCCTAACAGCCCTCCTCTAGATCATGAGACAAACCACCACCACTACACACAACCCCCCTTGTAAGGGCTTTGTAGCTATACCATGGCGTTGCTATCGAAAACACCTATATAGGGAGTAGTAGTGATTCTAAGCCTTGCTTGGATTCCACTCTACGTGTGATTCCCTATACCCCCAGTGGTGAACCCTCTTATGTGCAGTGTCACGAGGGTGTAGTCCTGGGATGTGCCTATGTTGTACCATCCCTTTGATTGAATAATACAAGAGTATATCTTGCTCTCATATATCATGTTACCTTTCTATGCCATGTTGAGTAAGTGAATGAGTGCAGGTGCATCACATTTGGTATCAGAGCAACTCTTTCTCAGAGTGAATGAGTGCTCATGGAAGTACGAGAGGAGATCTAGTGCCCCAAAGAGATTGTGCCAAAACGACCCACGTTGTGTCACCCCACATCGCGACACCCCATGTTGCGTTGACCACGTTGCGTCAACCCTCGTCATGACAACCCCTGGCATGACGATCTTGACACCAGCCAACACTTGAATGCGTGATGCGACTTCCTCATGGCACAACCACCACTCAAATGAAAAACGTGTCTTCCTTGTGTTGATAACCCTGAAAAAGTTGAGGCGCGACTCCCCACGACCACATGGAGGATGACATAGAGAATGCACCCATCCCAACAATGGAAGAGAGGAAGAAGAGCAGAGGTCAAGAATGGAGAGTAGCTCAAGAGGAGAAGGTAGCCAAACTAGAGAGGCAGTTGGAGGGCATGTCAGGCCTATTGGACTCAATTTGGAGAAGCATGCATATGAAAGAGGAGGAAGAGGAAAGGAGAAGAAAATTAGAAGTAGAGCACGGTTACAGAGAGTGGGTGTTACAACAATAAGAAGAGGAGAGAAGGTAGAAACTTCAAGAGGAGATGGATAGGTTAGGGAGAGAGGAAAATTCTAGGAGGGTGCAAGATACAAGAAAGGACAAGGAGAAGGTAGTGGAAGCAGAAAGTAAGAAGAAGGAAAAAAGACACAACCATAGAGAAGAGGAGGAGAGCGACAGTTCAAAAGAGGACTACGACAAGTTCAAAATGCCCCAACCCATCAAGTACAAAGGAGAGAGAGATGGGTTGGTCTTGAAGAATGGATTGTTGAAATAATTGAAGTATGCTAGGATCATTGAAGACATGAAGAGAGAGGTGACATCGATCTATTTAGAGTAGGTCACTGCTAGTTGGTATTTCTGGGGACCAGGAGCAAGGGCGCACCATCTTTTCACGGGAAGAGCTCCAAGAGGAACTCAAAGGACTATTTCATTCCAAAGATGGTGAAATTCAATGTTAGGGATGAATGCAGAAACCTCAAATAGACACAAGAGGGAAGATGGAGTATGTCGGCAAATACACATAGCTCATGCTGTAGTTACCCAACATGGACACTGACATTAAGCTCATGTTGTAGTTACCCAACATGGACCCTAAACCCTAAACCCATCAAGTACAAAGGAGAGAGAGATGGGTTGGTCTTGAAAAAATGGATCGCCGAAATACTTGAAGTATGCTAGGATCATTGAAGACATGAAGAGAGAGGTGACATCGATCTATTTAGAGGAGGTCACTGCTACTTGGTATTTCTAGGGACAAGGAGCAAGGGCGCACCATCTTTTCACAGGAAGAGCTCCAAGAGGAACTCAAAGTACTATTTCATTCCAAAGATGGAGAAATTCAATGTTAGGGATGAATGCAGAAACCTCAAATAGACACAAGAGGGAATATGAAGGAGTATGTTGGCAAATACACATAGCTCATGTTGTAGTTACCCAACATGGACACTGACACTAAGCTACATGGATTCTTATTTGGCATGCAAGAATGGGCCAGAAGAGATGTAGAGAGACAAGAGACAACAGGTTCAACTGAGGCCATGATGATGGATGAACGACTAGTGGATCTAGAAGAGAGAAGAACAACCCAAGGGAACATACCAAATTTAACACCAACCTCAACAACAACTCCTGGACCCAAAGACCCAATACCCTTAGAGACCCATTCCTAGAGACATGGAGTCAAACCTCAATCATAACCCTAGCCATGTCACAATCCACCTTAGTACCAAGAGGAGCAGTTGGCAAATGGGGAGGTAACCACTACAGACCAACTCTAAGTGCATCATATGGGTCCACAGGATCAAATACATCATGATGGAGACCCCAAGGCCCAACCACAAGGATTAGATGTTTCAAATGTGGGGGACCCCACTATCAAAATAGATGCCCCATGGATGACACAGCCTCATTAAAAGGGGCTAGAGGTGAAGCCACTAGCACATATGGAGGAAAGGAACCACAACCCCCACACATCCAAGGAATCCCATGCAGAAGTGATGAAAGCATAGAGCATCCAAGGGTGGGGGTAGTTAGTGCTCGTCCCCAATGCATGGTGGCCCATGTAGAAGTAGTCCCAACACTTGTACATTAAGGGCAGTGTGAGTGAAGGGGATCAATCCATTAAGGTGGGCATAGGTGCCACCCACAACTTTATCACACCAAACTGCGTAGCCAAACATGGACTAAAATTTTCTAAGGCCCCAGAAGGATTAATTATAACTTTTGCAAAAGGAGAGGCCAAGGAGGTGAAACAAGTAGAAGTAGGAAAGTGGAAATCCAAACTCAACTTCTTAGTCATTCCCATGGATGATTTTGAAGTCATCTTAGGGCTGTAATTCTATGACAAGTATGTCATTGCAATGTTTGGGAAAGGAGTAAATGAGATGATGCTGGATATGCAAGGAGAAGGCGTTAGAGTACCCTGTAAAAGAATACGGCTGCCATGAAAAACATCAATCAAAGTGCAAATGAAGGAGAATAAACTTAGAGTCTCATGCCAAATGGTGAAACCAAGTACAAGCCAACCACAAGCACCGACCCAAGCACCATCGTGTCAAGTCACCCATATCAGACCTCGCATCATGACCTGCAGTGCCAAGCAAGTAGAGAAGTCAGTAAAGCAAGGAGACATGGTGTATCTATGCGTGATTTGATCCATTGAGCAAGAGGTCACCAAGAAGCCCAAGCTAGTAATACAGAAGTGGTAGAAATACTCGAGGAGTTTAAGGATGTAATTCTAATAGAACTACCCAAGGGCCTACCACCCAAAAGAGGTGTGGATCATAAGATTGAACTCATTCTAGGATCTACCCCATTGGCTAGAGCCCCTTATTGTATGAATCACACAAAACTCATGGAGTTGAAGAAGTAGTTGCATGAATTAGAAGAACAAGGTTTCATCCACCCCATAAAATCCCCCTTTGGAGGACTAGTGTTGTTTGTCAAGAAGAAGGATGGAGGACTCAGGCCATGTGTAGATTATAGGGCCCTTAATAAGATCGCTAAAAAAAAAAAATCCCATGCCTCTAGTTGAGGACCTCTTAGATAGGATACATGGAGCCAAATACTTTAGCCACATAGACCTTAGGTTAGGGTACCATCAGATTCACATAGTAGAAGAAAATGTCCCCAAAACAACTTTCCATACTCGATATGGCAGTTTTGAATGGCAAGTCTTAGGTTTTGGACCAAGTAATGGGCCATGCACCTTTTGTGGCCTCATGGATAGAGTCTTTAGGCCTGAAATAGATATCTTCATCATTATCTACATTGATGATCTCCTAGTATATAGCAAAACTCTACAGGAACAGAAAAGACACTTATGCCTAGTTTTTGAGAAGCTAAGAAAACATAAGCTATATGGCAAGTTAGAAAAATATGAGTTTGCAGTAAAGGAAATAGAATTCCTAGGATTCATTGTAGGAGAGGCCGGTATCAAAGTGGACCCCAAGAAATGGTGCACAGATCGGATGCTGTATGCGCGCGTAGTGAATGCTGGAAGGTCCCCAAGAACAAAGAACTCTACAAAACCTTCATAAAAGCAAAATAGGATTTGCACGATATGAGACCAAAACGACAAAGTGGGTGCAATCTCCTCCCATGCCCTTGTGTGAGTGCTTCACAAGGCATGTATTTATAAATTTATTTATCTTTATGCTAAAAATAGCCCACTTTACAAATAGCATGCTTTTCGCTTTTGTGTTTGCTTTTGCCCAATTATAGAGTAAGGCGTTTGGGCATCCAAAAGTCAGGCTGTGCCCAAATACAAATATCAAATAATGAAACATTTAATAGAGCCCCTATGCACATACAAGATAATAAATGTTTTATCAAGCGCTTTAATAAATAAGCATGCTTAAATAAATATTGGTGCCATGCCTTTAGTAATAAGACACATGCCCATAAAAAATGGTAATTCTTCTAGGCATTTGGATTCATGCCATTGCCCAGTGCTACCTAACTGCATCACCGCCTGCTCTACACATCAACTGAAGCATTCACAATTGTTAGAAAATAGTTAGAAGATAAAACTCGACAAAAGTGAATACCTAGAAGTCTTCATCTACAAAATAATTAAATAGGTTGAAACTCTATCCTAACCTTAATTTAATTCAAGTGTGCTTCTAAACTCATAAAAATCCATTAATTTGATATGTATTTTGTGGAATCACCCACGTGCACATTAAATTAATTTGACGTCCGAAAAGGATAGGCGTTCCTATCAACTTCTCGCACAAGGAATCCACCTTGTGTACGAGCCTTGGTAAATAAATATAATTACAGAATCCACCATGGAACATGCCTAATCATGGAATCCACCATGGAATATACCTCTTGGCATCATACCCCTGAGGTGGAATAGCAATTGTCCTCAATTGCTATTAGCTCAATGTGGAGCTAGCACTAAGGATAAGCACTGAGGTCGCGAGCGCGCATCCATTAGGCCTCTTCAATAGGACAATTTTTAAACTTAACCAAATATCTAGAATATCTACAGTTAGTTCTACTAGTCATAAAGTCAGTGTCTAAAATAGTTTCAGATTCAAGGATTTTAGTTTTTTCTTCAAACAAAGGAGGGTTTTCATAGACAGGGTGGACAAGTAATTGGCCTTTAAAAGGTCGTAGTAAACTGATATGAAAAGTATTATGGATCTTCCAATGTTTGGGTGGTTCTAATGTAAATGCATTTTCATGAATTATTTTGAAAGGTCCATAAAATCTAGGTGCTAATTTAACAATAGAGTTTTTCTCAACACTTTCCAATCTTCTCTTTTCAATGCGTAACCATACGTAATCACTAACATTGTAACTCATGGCTTGTCTTTTCTTATTACTTGTTTAGTGTATGATTGCTCGGCTTTCGCAATCATATCTTTAACTTGAGCAAAAATAGTAGCATGCGTATTGGTAATATCATCAGTAGCTTTAACTTTGTTCGACAATGATGTAACATGTGTAGGCAATCGACGTCTATAAATGATTTCAAAAGGTGCTTTATGAGTAGTTGTGTACAGTGTATTATTGTACGAAAATTGAAGTAGATTTAAATGTGTGTCCCATGTTTGTGGTTTTGAAATTGTGTATGCACACAAAATATCTAGAATTGTACTATTAGTAGCTTTTGTTTGCCCATTGGTTTCAAGATGGAATGTAGATGAGAAATCTATCTTAGTACCCAAATTAGAAAATAAAGTAGTCAAAAAATTATTAGAAAATCTAGAATCACAATCAGAAAGAATAACTTTTGCAAACCATGATTAGTGAAACTAATCTTCAAAAACAATTGTGCAGCTTGAGATGCAGTTAATGTTTTCTTGCATGGTAGAAAATATGCTTGTTTGATAAATCGATCAACTATAGTCCAAATCATATCATGATTAGCTTGTGTATTAAGAAAACAAGTTATAAAATCCATTGAAATATGTTTCCATGGATGGTCAAGAATTGGTAAAGGCATTAACAAACCATATTGCTTACCATGGTGTTGCTTGACTTGTTGGCAAATTAAACACTAAAAAACAAAGTTAAAAATATCATATTCCATTTGTGGTGAGTAAAAATCTTCAATCAATGTCCCTAAAGTGGAAATAATACCTCTATGTCCTTGATATGAAGGACAATGAATTTTGTGCAATAGAAATGATCTAAATTGAACAGTGACACATAATCTTTTCTCATAAAACATAAATCCATCAGAATAAGATAAAGAATCAATTGGAATCCAATTATTAGTAACTAATTTGTTCCAATAAGCTTGAAAACTGGGGTCATGGTTATAGGTATCCTTCATAGGAGTAAGGGAATCAAAAGATCGAATGGAAATATTATGGATACTTGGTCTTCTACTCAATACATCGGCAACAACATTTTCTCTTCTTGGTTGATATTGGATAAGTGGATGAAAACTTTGAATGAAAGTAGCCCATTTAATATAACGGCCAGAAATTTGTGGCTGGCTAAGGAAATGTTTGATACTTTATTGGTTAGTTTTAATCATAAATTTAGGATGTAAGGCTTGTACTACAATTAACGCGAATATCATAAAAAGAAACAATGTGACCTAAGTATTTAATCTGGATTTGGAAAAATTCACTCTTGTTAGGGTTAGCATACAATTGATTCTCTTTCAAAAATTTGAAAACCAAAGATAGATGTTCACAATGCTCATTCTCATCCTTGCTGAAAACCAAAATATCATCAAAGAAAACAATCACACAATTCTGATACTTCAAAAATATATGATTCATCATACAACTGAATGTAGCTGGTGCATTGGTCAAACCGAAAGGCATAACAAAAAATTCATAATGACCAAATTGAGTTCTAAATGCAATCTTAAAAATGCTAGGTGTATCCAAGCATACTTGATGACATCCAGATTTGAGATCTATCTTGCTAAAAATAGTGGTCCCTTGTAGTTTATCCATGAGGTCATCTACCCTAGGGATCAGATATCTATTCTTAACAGTGATTTTGTTTAGGGCACAATAGTTAATGCACATTCTATAGGTATTATTTTTCTTCTTAACTAATAGGACAAGTGCACCAAAAGGAGAACTATTGGGCCTAATGCGTCCTCGGTTCTTTCAACAATTCTTCAACTTGTGTTTGGATTTCTTTTTGTTCAATCTGATTGTGTCTATAAGGTGCTTTACATGGTGGTTGAGAACCTGGGATTAAATCTATTTTATGGCCTTTAGGACGTATAGGTGGTAAACGAGGTGGTAAATCAGCACCAGAACAATCTTTAAATTGTGAAAGAAATTGTGCATGCCTAGGATGCGTCTGATCACCACGAGCTTTCTTTGGTTATTAGGATGCCATTGCTTTTACGATCTTGCTCTTCTTGGGTACGGTAATTGATAACGGTCTTCTTCCAAGCAAAATAGTCTTCCACATAGACTACACATGACAGCCTTCTTACTATAAATCAGCTTTGCCAAGTTGTAGGTGGGAATAGGGGCTTGCTGGAACTTCAAAACTAGTTTGGGAATACCACAATGCGAACAACCGTTAGATAGAAGATTGATAATTGACTTGAAGCTTTAGTTAAGCTTAGTAAATTTAAGATTTTTTTAAAAAAATATTAATGAATTTGAGAATTTGAAGCAGGATGACGATACATTGTGGATGGAATTGGCAGTCATGAGTACATCCTTCCACTGCAATTCATTGAATTGCTGAAGTCTTATGCCTTTTTAAGATTTTTAAGCTTATGAAATTAAACTTCATAAACTTATTCTCTACTTCTCTATTAATAAAAACGACTTGCAAATGAACTTTAGAAGTGGTCCTTTGCCTTCTGGGAGTGGTCCTTCATGATCAGAGGGTACATCAGGGGGTTCTTCACCACCAAGAACATGCCTGTGTTGTCAATTCGTTGCGAGCCAGCTTGTAGAGCCCATTCATTCCAGGAGCTTCGCCTTCATGTGAGATGGTAAGGAATTGGAAGCTCTTGATCTCAGCTTCACTTTGATACCACTGGTGTGTAGATCGGATGGTGTATGCGCGCGTAGTGAATGTCGAAAGGTCCCAAGAACAAAGAACTCTACAAAACCTTCATAAAAGCAAAAGAGAATTTGCACAACATGAGACCAAAAAGACAAATTGGGTGCAATATGCCCCCATGCCCTTATGTGAGTGCTCCATAAGGCGTGTATTTATAAATTTATTTATCTTTATGCTAAAAAATAACCCACTTTACAAATAGCATACTTTTTGCTTTTGTGTTTACTTTTTGCTCAATTATAGAGTAAAGCGCTTGGGCGTCCAAAAGAGAGGCTGTGCCCAAATACAAATATCAAATAATGAAATATCAGAGCACCTATGGGCATATAAGATAATAAATGTTTTGTCAAGAGCTTTAATAAATAAGCGCGTTTAAATAAATATTGGCGCCATGCCTTTAGTGGTAAGACTTGCATCCATAAAAAATGGTAATTCTTTTAGACATTTGGATTCACGCCATTGCCTGGTGCTACCCAACGCCATCACCACCTGCTCTATACATCAACTCAAGAATTCACAATTGTTAGAAAATAATTAGATAAGCCCGACAAAAGTGAATACTTAGCAGTCTTCAGCTACACAATAATTAAATAGGTTGGAACTCTATCGTCCTAATCTTAATTTAATTCGAGTGCGTACTCTAAACTCATAAACGTCCATTAATTTGATATGTATTTTGCTGAATCACTTGCTGTGGAATCACCCATGTGCACATTAAATTAATCTGACACCCGAAAAGGACAAGCATCCCCGTCAACTTCTCGCACAAGGAATCCACCTTGTGTATGAGCCCCGGTAAATAAATATAATCACGAAATCCACCATGGAATATGCCTCATGGCATCAAGAAAGTATAAGCCGTCAAGAATTGGCATGTGTTGAAGACTATGAGGGAAGTGCAAGAGTTCCTAGGCTTCATTATATTTTGTAGAAGTTTCATCAAGGATTATAGCCTCATCATCACACCATTATTCCACCTCACCAAAGAAGATAACACGTTTGCATGGGGAAGTGAGCAGCAGGGTGCTTTTGAGCCGATGAAGAAATGTATGAGTCAAACTTCTATCTTGAAAGTACCCAACTTCACCAAGCCCTTTGAGATCTCCACAGATGCATCAGATTATGGCATTAGGGGCATGCTGGTGCAAGAAGGCCACCCCATAACTTATGAGTCCAAGAACTTCATAGATATTGAAAGAAGATGGAGCACACATGAGAGAAGGAGATACTAGTAGGAATCCACTATCTTAGAGAATGAAAGCATTATGTTCAGGACAAACACATAGTAGTCTTCACCGAGATAACATCTCCCTCAAATACTTCCAATATCCTAATCGAAGCTATCTGCCAGACAAGATTGATGGCTTGACTTCCTAGCTGAATTTGACTTGGAGATTAAACACAAGCCAGGATCCACCAACAAGACAGTAGATGGTCTAAGTCGTAAAGCTGATTTGAAAGCCATAAGTGTGGTTAGCAACAACTTCCTCAAGTTAGTGAAAGAGGCTTTGGAATAGTACTAGGACATGCACAAGATTATAGTAGATATGAATGCTAACAAGACACCGAATGGCATGTATACCCTCCAGGAGGGAATTCTATTTGTAGGAAAGAGATTATACATCCCCAACAATGAGGAGCTAAAGAAAATCATTTTACATGAAGTGCATGATGGAAAACTAGGTGGACATAAAGGACAAAGAAAAAAACTTGAAGCACTCAAAAAGTTGTTCTTTTGGCCTAACATGAAGGAAGAAGTCATAGATTACATCAAGACATCCTACATGCCAATTTGTGAAGGCATCACACTTTAAATTAGCAGGCTTACTCTAACCAATGCCAGTACCTAGCCAACCATAGGATGTAATTAGCATGTATTTTGTTGTGGAGATCCCTAAATCCCATGGATACACCATCATTTTTGTAGTGGTGGACTGTTTCTCCAAGCAAGATCACTTCATACCTACCAAGCCACCTTTGAATGCCAAAGAGGTAGCCCACCTCTTCTTCACACATGTGTTCAAGCTACATGGTCTACCCTTAGCCATAATGTCAGATAGAGATGGAAGATTCATGAGTGACAAGTGGTGGAAGGAACTCTTCGAGACCCTAGAACAGTTGAGATTCTCATCATCCTTTCACCCCAAGATAGATGGGCAAACAGAAAGAGTCAACCAAGGCATTGAATAGTATCTTGAGAGCTACACCTGGGTAGACCAAAAGGATTAGGCCTTATACCTCGATGTGGTAGAGTTTCACTACAACAGCTCAATCCACTCTGCCACCACTGGTTACACACCCTTTGAATTAGCCATGAGAAAAGACGTCATCACCCCCCTTTCCTTAGCATCAGGAGTAGTTGAAGCGGAAGATCAAGATGTGGAAGAATTATTGAAGAAATTGAGACACCACTGCTATAGAAAAGTAGAGCCTAGAGCTGAGCAAAATCACCATGACAGAACAAGCCAACAAGAAGAGAAAGGAAGTACTATTCACCAAGGGAGGCATGCTCCTAGTTAGCTCCAAGAATATGTCACTCCCAAAGAATATGAGCCCCAAATTCAATCATCGGTACTATGGACCTTACCGCATTACTTGTGTTGAATGAAGTCACATACAAACTTGACCTACTGGAAAGTATTCGTGTTCATAATGCATTTCATGCTCAACTTCTGTGTATGTCCCAATAACTAATGGGGGTAGTATGCACCAATGCTTCATTCCAATGGCCCCTTCAAAGTAGAAGCATTCCTTTGGCATTGGGAACACAAGGGGTACACTGAGTACCTCACCAAGTGGAAAGGGTGCCCTCTCAAGGAAGCCACTTGGATTTCAGAAGCAAAGGCATGTGAATGTGGCAAAGACGCCTTTGCTATCTGGCTCAAGGAGAATCCCACCAATTCTTCCAATGTTCCTTGAGTCATCCTAACGGCACTCATCATAGACCCATCAATGCATCTACTCCTCAAATGTAATTGAGTCGAGGGTGGACTTGCATGGTAACCCGAATAAACCAAAATGCCCTAATAAGTCTAGATGGGCAGACACTAACCATCTTGCTAAAAAAAATTGTGTTAAGACCCCCAAGTCCTAGTGTAGTAGACACTGGCCAGTTTGATAGTAAAGGCTGTGTTAAGATCCCACAAATATCTCAAAAGTACTAGATTGGCAGACACTAGCTAGATTGTTAGTAGAAGCTGTGTTAAGACCCCCAATGAGTCAAATAACCTCTACCCTTAGATTGTTGAGGACAACAATCTAGGAAGCGGGGGTGAGTGTAAGGGCTTTGTAGCTATACCATGGCATTTCTACTAGAAACACCTATATAGAGAGTAGTAGTGACTCTAAGCCCTGCTTGGTTTCCACCCTACGTGTGATTCCCTATACCCAGTGGTGAACCCTCTTATGTGTAGCGTCATGAGGGTGTAGTCTTGGGATGTGCTTATGTTGTACTGTTTCTTTGATTGAATAATACAAGAGTATACTTTGCTCTCACATATCATGTTACCTTTTTGTGTCATGTTGAGTGAGTGAATGAGTGCAAGTGCATCACATCTTCATCTTTAGTGTTCAAATCAATCTTCTATAGCTCTCGATGTGTTCTCATGCTTTCTCTTCACTCGTCTAGGATTATGTGATAAGCTTAGCAGTAATGGTCTGATTTGAGCCGTCATGCCCTGATTCGAGCCTCCCACTAGCATATGCAGCATGCCGCAAATGCTCTCTATGGCCATCGTCTTCAGTGGCTAATGGAGATGCTCATCATTTTTGTGCATCTTTACGATGTTTGTTGGTGGGGGGCAGTGGTGGCATGAGCAGCTCTATGAGTGCAAGCACTCGTAGAGCTACTCAAAAAGGGCCCTTTAGCTTAAGAGTTAATGACTCTCCTAATAATGCCAAGAGATTTGAGGTGGACCAATGGGAGAGGGGGTGGTGTGCACATTTTATCCACTCCCTTTTTCCCCTTGGCCCCACCAAAAGTAGGGATGTCCCCTTATCTTCGCTTCCCCCTCCCCCCCCCAAAATTTTACCTCTAACAACCTTGTCTCCATCCTAGGTGGGCTCCATAGGGTGTTCAAAAGTGGGAGGAAAAAATTGAAAATTCTCCCTCCTCTCCCAACAGGCCCCTTCTCACACAAAAAAACTCAAATCATGTTGTGTATAGTCCAAATTAAGCTTTTTTGGTATGTTTCTCTGAGAACTGCTCCTTCTTTTGACATTCTTGCTCTCCATTCCACTTATCCATCCATCAAATCTTTCCACTACCTCCTTCCTTCCACAACCATAGCCATAGCCACAAAGGAACCATTGTCTATTGGTACTCAAGAGCCACCATTTTTCCCTTTCTTGCAATTAGCTCATTGTCTTCCTCACAAGAACTACAAGTTCCTTCTTGCTAAATCATTCTAATAGTATCTACAGGTCATCAATTACGACGTCCTTAAGATTCCATTGAGGCTGTTTATGTTCATAATAGAAAGGATGAGCATGGACAATGGATATGAACAATGTTCAAGAAAGACTCATGGATGTACATGCAACCAAGAGCAACAAGCCCTCACTGAGTTAGACGTCATGATTTATTAAAGAATCAGTGGAAAGGTAGATTTCTTGGGTTTAAGGAGGTTTGAGAGGGAGGTTTCGTTTTGCAATAGTGCAACATGTGTACACTACAAGGGATTTGAAACTTGGTCCCCCCTAATTCGTGTCATATCTTCCCATCTAATTGTAAGGCTCCATAGTAATATACTTTTTCTTGGTTTAGTTGCTTTGTAGTCATAAATTTCATCTACTTACATGTATACTCTCTCCTTGTAGACATTTTTCCATCAAATTTAATAGAGGAACGACATTTGAGCAACCTAACGGAACCTATGAAGCTTTACATGTTGATGTAGGCAAAATCTTGATGCCGGGAAGTCTTTGCAGAGCCTTCTCTACTCTGAAATTTTCTTTATGAGTACAAATATTTGGTGCCTACATCTTCGAATACATATGGTGTTGTTGAACTTCTTTCTTGCCCGCCATTCAACTCTATCGAGTGGTTGATCCTGGATAGGTGGTCCATGCAACTTCTAGCAACAAAAATGCTAAATGATATTCATAGCTCAATGAAGTTATCTAAAGTGTTAATATTTGCGGCGGGACTCTCTTGGTTTCTGCCAATTCATGTTTTTGTGCATATTTTCAAGGCTACTAATCCCCATCGTTTCCTTTTGTGTACACTTGCAAAGTATAGATAAAAAATTCTTTGCATCAATGTTCAAATAAGGTTGGAGTTAGGTGGATAGTGTGCATAGAGGTATGTATACTCATGTCAGGTCCCTAGCAATAGCATTACATTTTGGTATTTGATTGCACATTCTTCCTTGTATATGCACTTCCATTATCAATAGTGGATGAAAACAGTAGGCAACTAGATCCCTATAGAGTCCAACAAAGATGGTTTGACA
This sequence comes from Lygodium microphyllum, assembly GCF_053477565.2. Taxonomy (NCBI): domain Eukaryota; kingdom Viridiplantae; phylum Streptophyta; class Polypodiopsida; order Schizaeales; family Lygodiaceae; genus Lygodium; species Lygodium microphyllum. The sequence continues at coordinate 117,158,531 of NC_141136.1, forward strand.
TTGATATTCATATGCCAAATGGGTTGGTGGAGAAAGCCTTAGTGAATAAGTATTGGAGCTTATTTAATATCCTTGAATATTTAGCTCTAAGAGAGAGTGTGGATACTAATCATTTTAGCTTTTGAGTTCGATGTAGGAAGGTATGTTTGTTTGAGTTTATCTAGGATCTTCTATGTTTTGATGCATGCATAAGAGTTTTAATTTTTATGCAAGTGAAAAAGAGAATAGAAAAATCTTTCATGTTATCTACAACTTTGAATGGAGTTGAGATCCATGTACAATTTGATGATGGAAATGAAAACAGAGAATGATATATTGTGCTTGTTTGTTACATTGGTTTTACTTTAGTTGTAAATTTTTCTCTTCTCTAGATTTTATTTTTTAATGCTTGTGTTTAAAAAAATGATTACTTTTTTATAATTTTTATTGGTCTTATTTGTGACCCTATATATATATATGAGTCTGTTGGGCTTTCATTCTCACTTTTTACAACTTGCGTATTGCCTTTGTGTCACCCAAGCATTCCTATCCCCTGAATCCCTTCCCATCCACTATGCACAAGCATGGACTCCCAACTAATCAACTTCATGGCCTTCTTGGAGAAGAAAAAATTCAAGGGTCGTGAATATCTCTTTCAGTTTGTCAACCCTCCCATCTCTTAGTATGACATAGTGCTATGGCATGGATGGCATGGGTCTAGTCTCAAAGGGCCTGCCAAATATATGAATATCCAATTTCATGAGTTTGTGGTATCATTGGAGAAATCCCAAGAGGATTGGGTTCCTATTAATATTTTGAAGTACATCAATGTAGAAGTTGCCTTCAAAAAGCGCCTTGCTAGGTTTGTGAAGAGCTTGACCCCTTCCTTTTATAGAAAGATTACTTGCCAAGAGGCCAAGGCACTTGGGATTGTTCAATTTGGTTAGTAATTCCTCTCCTAGATTACCACATTTGTTCTATTGCTAAATGAGCAAGACGATCCCCCTACTGTGCCAATCAACTTGGGTAAAATTGTTGGGTTATTAAAAGATGCCAAGGACCCTAAGTCCAAGGCACTCACTAGAGCACAAGAAGAACAAGTCATGGACAAAGAGCTTTCCATTGTGGTTGCCCCCCTCAAGGACTCATGTTCAAAGGCCACTAGTAGTCGTGGTGATGGAGAGGGAGCCCTTGGGGGATTTGCCCTTGTAAGAGTGCCCCAAGTCCACTCTAATGTCTAGGAGGAGGTGGATGAGAGTGAGGCTAGGGACAGAAAGGTGTCCTACATGGCTAAGGTTCTTGTTGGCCTCACAGAGTTTTTCTTCCTCCACGATGTGGAGAAGATGGCTAAGGTTCTTGTTGGCCTCATAGAGTTTGTCTTCCTCCACGATGTGGAGAAGATGTTTGTTAGATATGATCAATGCCCCACCCCTCATTAGGTGCTACCAATGATCCATGGTGCTCAAAGTTGTAAGGCCCCCATTATGAGGAGAAGCCAAATGTGAGCCCGGACATTGGTTGAGTCCTGACTTGTATATCAGATGAGGTCTATGTGACCGGATGGAAAAAAGGTGACTGTTGTGGGTCTAATCTTTGGGTTAGATGGAGTGGTTAAGCTGGTAGCAACTCGAGGCGCATTGCATTGAGTTGCAGTGTAAGGGAGTTAAAAGGGGCCCCTATTGTGGGGTCCAGGGGCAGCGCCCCCGGCCCGATGGTAAAGGAAATATTCCCTGGTCGACTAGTGGACGCTCATATGGTAGGTCGGCGGTCAGCAGGCCGACCTAACGACCTTCGCGGGCTATAAAAGCTAAACCACTTCGCAGCCATCTCTCACTTATCTTTCACCCAGTTAGAGTTGTTGTTCCAGCTAGCCTTAAGCTCCTCACCTATCTTCTATTTAGATCGCCATCTAAGCTTCACACAGTGGAGGCGCACGGGTGGACAAAGCCATCTTTGTATTGGTTGTTTGGAGTTAAAGAATTTACTGATTTTCCTCTTTTCTGTTGTGTACTCTCTATCTCTTTCTCAGATTCTGTTCGCTGCGCCGTGTAATAATTTACATGGTATCAGAGCTCAGGGGGCTCTAGAGATCGGAGAGTGTGCAAGAGGCAAAGGCTTCAACAGCAAAGAGAAACTATGTCGACTTTCGAAAGCGGTTCTGGCGCATTAGGAAGCGGTGTAGGAGGTGGTGTTGCTGTACCAGCTATTCAAACACTGAGGATTCGTCCACCAACCTTCAGCAAAGGCAAGTTAGATGGTACAAACTACACCTTGTGGAAGTTCAAAATTACAACTATCCTTGTTTCTTATGAGCTTTTGGAGACTATGCTGGGGACTGACGCAGAACCACAGCCTACCCCCGACCCATCAAATCCTAGTGTGATGATTCCTCCGAATGCAGATCTTCTACGAGCTTGGAAATGAAGGAATGCAGATGCATTGTGTGCCTTAGTTACAAGCTGTTCTGACAGTGTTCTGACTTTGATTCAGCATACAACCAAAGCGTTAGAGGCTTGGAATGTACTAAGGAGTCAGTATGAAACACGAAACCAAACGAGGAGAATCAACTAGCAGCGGAGAAGTTTGCTGAAGGAGAGACGGTTGAAGCATTCATCACTCGGATTAAGAATCTGCATGACCAGATGGCTGGTGTTGGGATATAAAAGACTAGCGAAGAGCTAGCTCGGAGGTGTCTTCGGATTTGTCCATAAAAGTTTGATGGACTAGTAATTGCCCTTAATACTCAGGTGAGACCTCAAGCTTTGACTTTTGAGGAGTTTTGTGCATTATTAATGGAGGAGAAGTTGAGACTGAAAGCCCGAGAAGGAAGCAACAATGGAGATGCTGCATTCTCTGCCAATGCAAAAGGCAAAGGTGGTTCCTTCACAAAAAATGATGGTGACAAAAAGAAGAAGGGCGGAAAGAAGAAGTTTCAAGGAGAGTGCTTCTACTGCAAGAAGAAAGGACATGCAATTGCAGATTGTCGTGTCAAGAAGGCAGATGAAAAGAATGGTACCCTTAAAAGTAAAGGGAAAGAGACAGCCAGTACGGCTGAAGCAGAGCTGGAATTATTCATGGCAACCATTGAGGAAGTGTGCTCCTTAGCGCAAGAAGAATCTACCATTGACTCATGGGTGTTGGATAGTGGGGCCTCCCGTCACATGACCAACAAGAAAGGTCTATATAGTTCTATGCAGCCTCTACAAGAATCCATCACTGTGACGGTTGGAAATGATGCTAAATGCCTTGGTGCTGGCACATGTACTATTTCTTTTATTACTGCAAATGGTGAAGTCAAAAAGCTTTCAAATGTGTTGTATGTTCCCGAAATCAAGAGAAATCTATTATCAGTTGCTGCCATAACTGATCTTGGTCATGAAGTGAGGTTCAAGAAGATAGGTGCAGAAATTATTGATAGTGCTGGCACAATTGTTGGCAAAGGAGAAAGAAGGAACAACCTGTATGAGCTAAGTGCTCTTATAGCCACCGCTGGAGTGGGCACAATTAAGCTTTGGCATGAAAGGTTTGGACACATCGGATTTGCAGTATTGAAGGAGATGCAAAAGCAAGGTATGGTTGCTCACCTACCTACAATAACTGAATTGAAGGAACCATGTGAAGTTTGTATGATGGGCAAGCAACAGAGAAAGGCATTTCCACAAGAAAGCAAGAATAGAGCACAGGCTCCTCTAGAGTTGGTGCATGCTGACTTGTGTGGTAAGATGCCTACACAGGCCTTGGGGGGATCTTCCTATTTTATGTTGATTGTCGACGACTACAGTAGGAAGATGTGGGTGTACTTCCTTCGTGATGAGGCTTAAGCTTTTGGTAAGTTTAAAGAATGGCTAATACTTGTTGAGAATGAAACAGGGAAAAGTGTGAAGAAATTTAGAACAGATGGTGGTGATGAGTTCAACTCAAAGGAGTTTGAAGGCTTTTGCAAGAGCAAAGGGATCAAGCATCAATTGACGACGCCTCACACACCTCAGCAGAACGGTGTTGTGGAACGCAGGAATCACACCATTGTGGAGATGGCAAGATGCATGCTAAAGGGCAAGGACCATTTTTGGGCTGAAGCTGTTAATACTGCAGTCTACATTCTAAATCGGAGCTATAGAAAAGGCTCTCAAGGGAAAAACACCTCATGAGGCTTACACTGGTAAGAAACCATCTGTCTCACATTTCAGAATTTTTGGATGTGAATGTTATGCACATGTTCTAGATGAGAAGAGAAACAAGTTACAACCAAAAAGTAGAAAATGTATCTTCTTGGGTTATAGTGATGAGCAGAAGGCTTACAAGTTATATGACCAAGAGGCAAAGAAGATTTATGGACCTAAAAACGGGCCGGCACTGGCTCATGCACTAGCCGGGCCTCATCACTACACACAAGACAACCCCTCGGCCTCGTGGCCAGGAGCGTCTATCAAAATCTCTGCCTTCCTAAACATTGCGTTTGTAATACGTTGTAGTCCAACTGATCCTAACCCAATATTACTCCTCAGAGGGAGTCCCTTTCACATAGCCAAAAGGCTCGAATCACATACACATGGGGTTCCTCCTACGGCTGAATGCCGTCAACCCTCTGCGACTCTCCTACACCTTGGGGATTGGCCCCTCAGTGCGTCGCTCAACAAATAGACACATCGCACAAAAGTCGCTCAAGGTACCAAATAAGCGTGTCCAGGAGTGTACCATTTCTTCCTCACTTGCTTTCCCTTTTGGGACCCGCGTCTACCTACAGCACGGGTACCTCACTGCCTCTCATTGTAGGTCATGTTCTAATAAACCAATTGCAATGCATGTCCAGGAGCTGGTCACTGATACTTTTTAAATGCTCTATGCATTTGGTGGATGCCTAGTGCTCAAACATTTAGCAAAATAGTATTGTGCACAAGTGCAAAACCATTCTTTTAATGATTTCCAACTACAGTTTGTGCTTCGTTGCCTGGGCCTAGCACCGAGGTGATCCTCGTGCTACTAAGCTCTTAATTTTAATCATCATCCGTCCTAAATGCTATGCATGGAAATAAGCAACTTTTCCATCATCTCACATGGCATTTAGACATATTTCAACTTCTCTACCCTTCCCCGTTTAAATATTGCATTGTTGCATAGATTTATGAGGCATTTTGCCATCATTTTATGTTAAAAAACCGGAAAAAGACGCACTAGAACAAGAAGGTGGGGTTGAACTGAGGAAAATCCTTATGCTTCAATCCCCACAAACATTCACAAACATTGTTCTTAATTTTCATTAATTTCCCGCACCCAAAATGCATTTCCCCCCTTTTTTTAGTCATTTTCCTCTATTTTCCTTGTATTTTCCCTTATTTTTTGTATTATTTAATTACTAAAAATTCAAAACAGGTTATGGGCTGTGGCCCTTAGTTCCTTCTTGCAGCAAAAATGAAAATTTAGTTGGTGTTCCTATTCATTTTTCCATTTTTATGCCCAAAAACCATCATTTTCCCTTGATTTTCCATATTTTACGTGCTTTAGTGTATTATTTTGAGTCACAAGATGCATATTTTTTCTGATTTTCTGATTATGATCAGGTACTCATGGAAAACAGCAACATAAACAATTTTTAGCCCACATGAATAACATTTTATCAATCAAAAGCCATAAAATCTCAAATTTCCTTTTAAAAAAATTGAATTACCGCTTATTTGCGTGTTTCGGGTTTCATGTCCATGGCTGCAAATCTGAAAATCAGCAGCACTTCATGCTCATGACGATCACAAGTCACCATTTCCAGCCCGTGGAGCAATCCGATCCATGCCGGACAAGCCTCCATCACTCTTTCTTCTTCCTTCTTCTTCCCACATGAATTCCCCCTTAGAAGAGAGAGAGGGAGGAGAGAGAAATACTGATTTTCTCTCTCCCTCTACAGGCTGCCATTCCTCGCGTGAATTGGAGCGATGCGAGCGAAGATTGAATCCTGTTGCCGGCTATGATTGAATCCATGGCTTACTTGACAGCCTGAATCTCGATTTGAGGGGGGGGGGGGCGCCATTTTTTCCGCGCGGGTCTGTGGATGGCACTACCTTGGGCACGATGAAAAAATTAGGGGGGGTGAGGAGCCAAAGGGCACCCCCCACTAGCCACACCCTTTGAGATTTCAATTTTGGCCCCTTTTTGGGCACCCGGGCCGGTTTCGGGCCAACTTCCTCATACAAGCTCCGATTGACGTGCTGTAAATTTCTGGGCATCCGTCTCGGCATCCTGGACAGGCCTGCAGCTCCCACATCCTGTCCTGAATGATAGAAAAATTACTAAAATCCGAACGTGTCACTTAGGCGCCCGTCGACTGCTTGTCGCTTAAAATCGTCCTAGATCGAGCCGCCGCCTTTGACGGTGAATATTTTTCCCTTGATATTCATAATTTTTAGCTATTTTTAAGCACTTCCTGTCACCTAAATTCCGCTCTCATTGGTGACCACGGGATAGGGCGACTCAGCCCGTCGAATCCACGAACATATTTGCACATAAACAACCAAAGAAGCATCAAACTAACACAAAACAAATATATAATAAAACTCAGCACAATGCTTCCCCTACCCCTGGACAGAACCAAGGCATGACATCCACAAGGAGTAGGCTTAGCATCATCTAATAGAAGATCCGAAGTGAGTCGCTAACCAACTGCTCCAACACAGCCAAACTAAAAAACCTGTCAAAGAGGTTGCCCTAAGTGGTAGTCTGCACTACTTACCAACTAAAGACAACACAACTAGGAGCTCCTACAAGGCGAGGACTCCTATAGCCTGATCAAAGAGTATTTTCTTTCAGTACATGTCTTCTTTTAGGGTTTGTATTGGATGAATATACTTGGGCATGTAAAAAGGAGGGAGCTGAGCGTAGTGACCCAAGGAGAACAGGGCATCGGCCTCAGGACCTGTCTCGGCACCCAAGAACCTACCAAGCCCTCGCAAGGCGACACTTAATCCTTTTCTAATGCTCACTTTTATTTTCGCTCCAATCTTCCTTGTTTTGGTATTATATTTGGCAAGAAGCCACCCCTAGGAAGACAAGGTATCGGCCCCGGGTTTGACGCGTCCCCAGGAACCTACCAGGCCTTTGCAAGGCAATGATCAACTGCTTACACATTTTCATCCCTTTTCTTTTCTTGGGATAGGGGTTAGAATCCCTTTTTACACACCTTCGTATTTATAGTCATCTTGTAGGATATTCAGGATTTCTTGGCATCATTATTATTATCTTCTGGCAGGCTTCTCTAACTGCCTCACTACTAACAAGAACTCCTAGAACGGCTGCCTAGCAGGCTAGCAGAACAGGGCCACTAGGACTTCCTTCTAAAATAGGTCTTTCAATTCTTGACAATGTCTTTACAGGAGGCAATGACTACTCCGACCTCCCTCAAACATACATAGCCTGAACCTGGGACTTCATGCCTTGGTTGTCGGTCCCCAACAAAAATATATCCCCTCGACAAGTACAAATACACATATAACAGGAAAGAAAGGTACTCGTAAAGGAGAAATATCACCTGGAGTGGCCACAAGAAGCTTCCATCGCAGCAAAGGCTCCTCCAAGCTCCACCAAATTCCACTAACCACGAAACCTGTCCAGCACAACACTTAAAACAAAAAACCCAATTAAACGCACCCGCACTAGATAGGGAAATGGCCCTCTTGGCCTAATGAAATGAAACTTGACTTTGCTATAAAGCTGAATCGGCCCTCTTGGCCTAATGAAGTCAAACAATACTACGCATAACATCCACCTGGAAACAACCATGATAGACATCAAAGCATACCATGCCCGGGGGAACAAAGGCTCGTAGCCCTAAACTAGGTGCATTAGATTATGACCCACCCCTCCTGCGTATATCGCAAGAGGTGTCCGCATCACATGTCCTCTAATCAATCTATGGGTCCAAGATAATAAAGGTAGATGAGTCTCGCTTACCCTCTGCATCACCCAGATCAACCATCGTCTGCCAAAGAGGGCATGTTCAGAAAGCATACCCCACAAACGACCAGGTCCTGTCTCACCATCAATAGATATATCGGGAGAAGGGCCACAATTAAAGAAGAGGTCTTCTTCATACGCGAAATTAGCCAATGAATCGACAAACTGATTCCAATTCCGTGGAATCAGCTGAAAAGACACTCTATCAAATTCGTCTAGCAGGGCTATGGCAGTATGATGGTACATGCAAAGGATGGGGTTTCGTACCATGTATGTCCCATTGAGTTGATTTAAAACCAACTGAGAGTCCCCTTTCACCAACAACTGGCGGATACCACCCTTCTTTGCAATGTTCAAACCCATAATCAAGGCTTTGTATTCTGCCATATTATTGGTGAAATTCACCCCGAGCTAAGCGGCTAACTTCATGACAATGCGTCGGCGGGGGCTCGGATGACAACTCCTACACTTTCTTTTTTGCATGCACCCCTGGATGCCCCATCAAAGTACAAAGTGTACGTCCATAAAGGATTTACATATCCCACCATCCAGAACTCTACTCGTAATTATGGTAATCGAAATTCAGCATGTTCAACGGGTGGACTGTAGGCTCCATCCTGCCATCATCATTGAATTCAACAGGGATGCTCGTCAAAATTTGTAGGCAGTGATGGCAGAAGACCTTGATCTCCCAAATAAATGTCCCGCCTTCTTGCTCAATCACCTTGTATCCTTTGCTCCACCAAATGAGCTTTCCCTGATGATACCTCTGTTCCAAATATGGGTGTTCTAAATAAGGGATCAAACGACCCATCAACCTCTATCACGATTTCCTTGCAGATGTTTGATCGATCTCGCCTAGACTTGCAAGGCAGTCATAGCATTAGTGCAGTCAGAAATAATAAGGTTTAATCTTATTAAGATTAACCTTATTTTTAAATTCTATCCCCTCAAGGTCAGCTAACAAGACTGTGGATTTATTCTTTCCTATTCTAACGATCCTATAGGGCCCATCCCATTTGGGCTCTAGCTTGCCTGGAAATAATTCATGTCGTGGATCATAATACAGAACAAGCTGTCCTTTCTTGAAGGTGTATTTCTTGGCTTTGAGGTCGTGTAGCTACTTCATTCGGCGCTTCGCCACTTCTTGGTGCAATAAGCTCTGCAGCTTAAGCTTATCTAAATATGCCAGTGTCGTCAAGCGCTCAAAAAGTGCGTCTTCATCGCTCAAAGAATGATTGATGGAAAACCGAATAGTCGGCAGCTCAATTTCTAAAGGCAAGACACACTCCTCCCCATATACTAACTTGAATGGGGTATGGCCAGTGGCTCGTTTGAAAGTCGTATTATAGGCCCACACTGCCACGTATAACTTTTTATCCCAATCCTGTTTCTTTTCCGATACAATTTTGGACAGGATGCCCACAAGCTGCTTGTTGGTGCTCTCAACTTGCCCATTGGCTTGCAGATTATATGGGGTTGTCTTGTTATGCTTGATTTGCCACATCTTTGTCAAACCTTTGATCACCTTATTCAGGAAATGGGTTCCGCGGTCCGATACTAATTCTTTCGGTGGACCAAAACGGCATATTATCTACTCTAAAAGGAAACTAGCAGTTTCTTTAGCATCATCTTTCCTTGTTGCATGTGCTTCTGACCACTTTGTGAAGTAGTCAGTTGCTACAATGATATACCTCTTTTGCGCAGTCGACGACAGAGTAATAGGACCCACAAAGTCTATTCCCCACTTCTCAAATGGAAGTATCGCCATAATAGGGTTGAGTGGTCGTTTCCTATTCTCTCGACTATCATGTCATTGACAAATATCGCATCTCTTAACATACGCAAACGCATCCTGGAAGATGGTAGGCCACCAATAACCTGCTCTTAAAGCCTTTTGTGCTGTAAGCCGTCCAGCAAAATGGCCACCGCAAGCAAAATCATGGCACTCTTCCAAAATGAATGGCATCTCGTCAGGCATCACACACCGGCGATAGATATCATCAACCCCTTGCCGATATAATGTACCTGCGATCAAAGCAAACTTTAACGCTTGCTGCTTAATTTTCCTTCTCTCAGCTTTAGATAATTCGGATCCCGCCTCTCCTGTTGATAAATAATGTGTTATTGCAGCATACCAGGAGGGAATAGATGCCGTATCTATTTTAAATAACAACTCCATGTCACTACCTTCAGCCACAGATTCTTTCGGCTCCCCAAAGTCCACAAGACATTCCACGATGCCTTGCAACCTTGGTGACTTACTCCTAATTTCATAATCAAATTCCTGCAAAGTGATCAACCACTTTGCTAGACGATCAGGCGGCTGTAGCTTATTCATCAATAATCGAAGTCCCTCCGCCTTCGTATAAAGCACGACTTTCTCATAGAGAATATAATGCCTAAATTTCTTGGTCCCAAAGACCATCGCTAGACACAACTTCTCCGTGTAGGTATAATTGATTTCGGATACCCCCAGCTTCCGGCTAGCAAAAGCAATCGGGTGGTACCACTTCTCTTCCCAAATTTGGGCTAAACAGAGCTGATACTATACATGGTAGCTGCCGAAAATATATAGAACACCTCATCTCTTTTAGGTGCTTTTAAAACGGGCGCTCTTGCTAGCTCTTGTTTCACATCCTCGTATGCTATCTTACAAGGGTCGCCCCATACAAATGAACAGCTAAAGGACAATAAATTTGTAAGTGGCAACGTTCTTTCTGCTAAGGCATTGATGAATCTACGGTAGTAACCAACCGAAGACAGAAAGCTATGAACTTCTTTCGGAGTGTGTGGTGGACCCATGGCAACTATAACTTTAACCTTCTCGGGGTCTGTCGCAATTCTTACCGAACTGACCACATGACCCAGCAATAGCCCATAAGGTACTCCAAAAACACACTTCCGTGGGTTTAGGGCGATGCAAAATTGTCTACAGCGCTCGAAGCATTTTCTTAAAATGATCAACTGCCTTCCTCTCACGGTGGCGGCCCCTAAGTCATCAATAAACACCTTCAACTCTTCAGGGTATATGTCACCGAATGTCTTATCTGCTGTTCGTTGCCACGAACCAGGTGCATTGCATAAACCAAAGGCCATCACATGGTATGCAAAAGTACCAAATACAGTGATCAAAGTTGTTTTTAACTTGTCCTCTTCTGCAATTGCCATTTGATTGTATCCTGCAAAGCAATCCATAAACGAATATATCTCCCTACCCGCTAATTGATCCAAAATCTGGTCAATAAATGGCAACGGGTAGTAGTCCTTAACTGTCTGCTTATTCAGCTCCCTAAAGTCTACACATAATCGGATTTGATTATTATTTTTCTTTCTTATCACAACCGACGAACACCATTCCGTGTGTTGCACAGGAAAAATCAAACCCGCTTTTCGAAGCTTCTGTAACTCTTCAAACAGCCCGTCCCTTAGTTCGAAAGGCATACGCCTTACTTTCTGCCGTACAGGATGACTGCCCTCTTTCAACAGAATTGTATGAACAGCAAGACTAGGAGGAATGCCTCTCAACTCATCATAACTCCAGGCAAAGATATCACGGAATTCTTGGATCAAGGCCACATAGTCCTCCCTTTCTGCTGTTCTGAGCATAGAACCTAATTTGATTGGCCACGAATCATCAGGCGTACCAAGGTCTAGCTCGATAACATCTGCATCCCTTATACGATCTTGGCCCTCTATCGGTTCGTTCAAAGTGATTTGATAGATGTCTTCCGTGGTGGATCCCTCTTTGGACTCATCACTCGATGATGTCTCACTGGCAGATAAATCTTCTAATGTCTCCAATTCTGTAGAAGATAGAGGAGCTCTCTCACTCTGCGGGGACTCAGGATAAGCATCAACCACCACACGCTGGGCACCTCTGCAGAATATTAGCCGACCGGCGGGTATATCCACTTGGCAGTCCGCTTGCAAGATCCAAGGTCGTCCGAGTAATACTTGGTAACTTGGACGGCCTGCAAAACGAATCACCCTAAAGTCCAATAGGCACTCTACATTTGCAACAGTGACATGGACCTTAGTAATGCAGCCTTTCGGCTGTCTCAAACTATCATCTGCCATTCTGAGAATTGTGGAGGTATCTTTCTGGATCGCAAGACCCAACCTTTCCATTAGTTCAGAACTCATAATGTTAACAGATGATCCCGTGTCCACAATGGCATAATCTACTAATATCCCATCGACATAGGCTGTAACCCTTGGGCAATGCTTCTCAGCATGCTCGAACTAGTCATCACCAACTCGCGCAATACCCAAAGGTTCTACGATATACCCGGTACGTAGGATCTTTCTAAATTCCTTGTGTACTCCTGGGGAAAGCTTAATAAGCTGTAAAAGATTCACATCCGGCTTGACTTCGCAAAGAGAGCTCGCCAAATCGAATTCATGATAGTTTGATAGAGCTCGCTTTTCACGCCAAACCATCTGCTCTTTAGGTCGCTGAATCGACTTTATTGCCTCTTTTTTAACTTTCACCTTCTTCTTTGGTGGTTCCTTATTGGCTTTACTCTCTACGGGCTTCAAAGGTCCCCCTTCCATGGCAGGATCCAAAACTTGCGTTCCTTTGTCGCCTTGTTTAGGGTTTCCGTCTCGACAGCTTATCCTTGTCGGCTTCTCTACCCTTTTGACCTCTTGTAAGAACAGCTCGCAGATTAGATGTTTCAGCATCATTAACGCGTACAGCCTCAATCAAACTGACCCCACTACCACTTAGTAGCTCTTCCACTGTAGTCTTTGGTCGTTGAAGTATTTGTTTAGGCCCGTCCTCTCTCTGGGAATCATTTCCTTGGGCACGATGATTAACAAGCCCTGGTTGCCGACTTCCTCGCTGGAGGGAACTGATCTTACTCCAGCAAGTAGCTGCTAAATGGCCGGATTTTCCACAAATGTCGCACTTAACATATAGTGATGTTCAAGGAGGAGCCGCATATAGTGGAGGAGGAGAAGACAAGTTCTTCCACTTTATCATCAAGCAAAGTAGTCCACTATGAACCTGTCCCGAGAGCTATCCCTATCCTTAAGGAGAGGAAGCATCATCTTCAGATGATGAGGAAAAAGTTCACCAACCTGACATCACCCCACCTGAAAGGCCATTGGCGCGCTGGGTGAAGCAGCTCTATGACCACAATAATCCTATGCCTGCATCTGTTGAGGAGAAGGCAGACGGACCAAGGAGGTCTCAGAGAATAGAGGAGCAAAGGAGGGCTTCTGCTTACATAGTCAATATGGCCTTGATGGTTGAGATTATGAGAGAAGTAAAGGAGCCAACTGACTTAGAAGAAGCACTTGCAGATCCATCATGGGAGGCTGCTATGCAGGCGGAGTATGACATCATAATGAAGAATGATACTTGGGAGCTAGTGGATCGACCAGCAAAGCGGAAGGTTATTGGCACCAAGTGGATCTGGAAGGTAAAGTACAAGGCTAATGGTACCTTAGAAAAGTACAAAGCTAGACTGGTTGCCCAAGGATTTTCACAAGTTGAAGGGTTTGATTTTCAAGAGTCATTTGCCCCAACTACCAGAATGACCACTATTCGCACGGTACTTGCAGTGGCTGCCCACAAGAAGTGGCTAGTGTACCAAATGGATGTTAAGTCAGCGTTCTTAAATGGTGACCTCAAGGAGGAGGTGTACATGGCTCAGCCACCAGCGTTTGAGGCCCCCCATTCTGAGAACAAAGTGTGTAAGCTGAAGAAGGCATTGTATGGGCTTAAACAAGCCCCCAAAGCATGATACCAGTGGATAGATAGGTTCTTTTTAAACCTAAACTTCAAAAGATGTGCCTCAGATGCTAACTTGTATGTTTACAGGGATGGTAAAAAGTTTGTAGTGATTGTCCTATATGTGGACGACCTTCTTATTACAGGTGACTATGAAGATATGATCAACCAAACTCAAAAGGCTTTGAGTTCTGAGTTTGAAATGACAGACTTAGGCTTGCTACACTATTGTTTGGGGATTGAAGTCTGGCAAGAGCTAGGAAAGATCTTCATCTCTCAGAAGAAGTATGCATGGGAGATCTTGAAGGCATTTGGCATGACCGAGTGCAAGGAGATAGCTACACCTATGGAGGTGAATGCAAAGTTATCCGTCGAGGATACATCAACACTAGTAGACATTGGGAGGTATAGAAGGTTGGTCGGCAGTCTGATCTACTTGTGTAACACCAGACCAGATATATCAGTTTTGCTGTTGGTGTTTTGAGCAGGTTCTCAAACAAACCTCATGAGAGTCATTGGAAGGTTAGGATGCGGGTGCTTAGATACTTGAAGGAAACTCTTGACTATGGTATCACATACAGTTTCGGAACTTCTCTTGTGGGGAACTGTGACTCAGATTGGGCAGGAGACATTGATTCCAGGAAGTCAGTTTCTGGTTATTGTTTCTCTTTGGGTTCATGAATTTTCTCTTGGATTAGTAAGAAGCAACCAATAGTGGCATTGTCTTCTACTGAAGCAGAGTACTAGGTAGCTTGTTTTGCTGCATATGAAGCCGTATGGTTGAGAAGGATTCTATGGCATATGGGAGTGCAGGATGAAGAACCAATTGTGCTGAGATGTGGCAATCAGCATTGCCATTGCCAAAAATCCAGTGTTTCATGCACGCACCAAACATATAGAGATTCAATATCACTATGTGCGTGATTTGATGGAGGATGGGATAGTGGAACTGGTCTACTGTCCAACAGAGGAGAATGGAGCAGATATCTTCACCAAAACACTTACGAAGGATCTGCTTCAAGTTCATCTTCAGAGACAGAGGAGATAGTTCACCTATGGGTGGACATTGAGGGGGGGTGTTAGATATGATCAATGCCCCACCCTCATTAGGTGCTACCAATGATCCATGGTGCTCAAAGTTGTAAGGCCCCCATTATGAGGAGAAGCCAAATGTGAGCTCGAACATTGGTTGAGTCCTGACTTGTATATCAGATGAGGTCTATGTGACCGGATGGCAAAAAGGTGACTGTTGTGGGTCTAATCTTTGGGTTAGATGGAGTGGTTAAGCTGGTAGCAACTCGAGGCGCATTGCATCGAGTTGCAGTGTAAGGGAGTTAAAAGGAGCCCCTATTGTGGGGTCCGAGGGCACACACACCTCTTGTAAGATTATTTATGTTCACACACACACACCTCTTGTAAGATTATCTATGTTCACACACACACACACACACACACACACTCTCTCTCTCTCTCTCTCTCTCTCTCTCTCTCGTAATCATTTATCTCACCTCTTGTAAGATTATTTATGTTCACACACACACACACACACACACACACACACACACTCTCTCTCTCTCTCTCTCTCTCTCTCTCTCTCTCTCTCTCTCTCTCTCTCTCTCTCTCTCTCTCTCTCTCTCTCTCTCTCTCTCTCTCTCTCTCTCTCTCTCTCTCGTAGGAGCAGCAGCAGCCTTAGCCTCCTCATCCTTATGTGTTGAATTTGTGAAGGAAGGCCCCTCCTTTAAATAGTTTAGAGAAGGGGGCGGGGTAGGGGAGGGGGGAGACGCATTTCATGCATCGTGATGGTAGGGTTTTTTTCCCTACAGCCCCTAGCAACCCCCCGTAGTAGTAGCAGCAACAGCAGCCTTAGCCTCCTCATCCTTATGTGTTGAATTTGTGAAGGAAGGCCCCTCCTTTAAATAGTTTAGAGAAGGGGGTGGGGTAGGGGAGGGGGGAGACGCATTTCATGCATCGTGATGGTAGGGTTTTTTTCCTTACAGCCCCTAGCAACCCCCCGACATTACTATTTGGGCTCTTCAAGTGCTATGTAGTGTGTTTGGAAACAAATTTTTATCGTATTGCATGTACACAATTAAATTTGAATAATAACAAGATACCACAAATTCAACACATAAGGATGAGGAGGCTAAGGCTGCTGCTGCTGCTGCTGCTCCTACTGTTGCTCCTCCTGCTGCTATTTTTTCCCTATAGCCCCTAGCAACCCCCCGACATTACTATTTGGGCTCTTCAAGTGCTATGTAGTGTGTTTGGAAACAAATTTTTATCGTATTGCATGTACACAATTAAATTTGAATAATAACAAGATACCACAAATTCAACACATAAGGATGAGGAGGCTAAGGCTGCTGCTGCTGCTGCTGCTACTACTACTGCTTCTGCTACTGCTACTGCTACTGCTACTGCTTCTGCTTCTGCTTCTGCTACTGCTACTACTACTGCTACTACTACGGGGGGTTGCTAGGGGCTGTAGGGAAAAAAACCCTACCATCACGATGCATGAAATGCGTCTCCCCCCTCCCCTACCCCGCCCCCTTCTCTAAACTATTTAAAGGAGGGGCCTTCCTTCACAAATTCAGCACATAAGGATGAGGAGGCTAAGGCTCCTGCTACTGCTACTGCTACGAGAGAGAGAGAGAGAGAGAGAGAGAGAGAGAGAGAGAGAGAGAGAGAGAGAGAGAGAGAGAGAGAGAGAGAGAGTGTGTGTGTGTGTGTGTGTGTGTGTGTGAACATAAATAATCTTACAAGAGGTGAGATAAATGATTTTATTCATAAAATTTTTAAAAATTTAAAGCTTAAACCATATCTTATCTCCTTTGATTTTTTATAAATTTTTAATTTAAAAACACAGTTAAAATAGTGTTATTTTTTAGAAATTAACATATTAAAATTTAAAATATATTAAATCAACTAAAAATTATGAATAATCTTATAATCATCAAAAGAAACTTAGAAATAGTATAATGAAATTAGATTCATAAATATGAAAGTGTTTATGATTAAGAAAGTAGTTAAAATTCTCAAAATTATTTCAAAAAATTGAAAATATGTATACAAAAAGATACTAAATTGACTAATGGAAAATAGAGCTGGGGTCACTTGAATCTTGCCCACAATGGCTGTAACTATCAACCTAATAACAATAATCCTCATCCTTTATATACCAACCAAGGAGCCCAACCCCATTGCTTCAAATGCAATCAATTAGGCCATGTTAGAAATGTCTTGTTTAGATAAATAATTCTAATACTAACCCTCGTAATCCTCCAATAAGGGAAAATAATTGTTTAGGTAAACAAGTCTAATACTAACCCTCCTTGTAATCCTCCAACAAGGGAAAATAATTGGGGATAAGGATGGGAAGCAAGATGAGGGACCAATTTCCAAGCTTATTTCTTGGCTAAAAAAGAAGAAGAAAAGGACCCTACCATGTACAAGGAAATAGAGACGACACCATCTATGCAACCATCAATAATCAAGTGGCAGGACACCAATTTACCATCCTTCAAGTGCATCAAGGTAAATTCTTTCAAATCCTTATTGGTTATGGTGCTACTCATTTCTTCATGTCTTGTAAGTCTATAAAGAAATTACAACTAGATCCCACACTTGTTAGAAAACTTGTAGTCTAACTAGAAAATGGGAAAGAAGTATACTCAAACCAACCAGTCAAAAATGAAGAGCTACACTTCATAAATCAACAAACAAATGCAAACTTTCAAATTTTATCTTTAGGAACTTATGACTACCTCCTCATGATGGATTGATTGGGCCCTAATCAAGGAAGTATCCATTATGGGAAATAGATAATTACTTTCAATAATATTAAGGGAACCATAGTCCAAGCATAAGAAAAGGTAGGAAAACATAGATTACAACTAGTAAAAGGAAGCATATTAATTAAAGGTCTAAGAAAAGGACTACATATCTATTTGATCAAACTAAACAAGGTAGAACCACCCACGGATACTAGAGAACCTACATAGCTTAGTGATATGTTGTTGTGTTTCTCCAAAATATAACAAAATTACCTCCTAGCTAAGAAATAGATCATATGATTAAATTCACCCTAGGAGTTCAACCAGTGGCAAAACAGCCCTACAAAATGTCAATTCCTGAGGCCATTGAGTTAAAGGGACAAGTCAATGGAGCAAGGGTTTATCCAACTTAGCAATTCACCTTGGGGTGTTAAGGGTCCCTAAGGCTTTGCATCAATTATCACAAATTAAATCAATTAGCCACAAAAAGTAAGTATCCCATCCCATGGATTGATGAGTTTCTTAATAGACTTCGATGAGAAAATTTCTTTTCAAGAATTGATCTAAGGTCAAGGTACTATTGGATTCAGATTAAAGGAGAGGATATCTGGAAGACTAATTTTAACATAAAGTATGGCCATTTTGAATTTACCATTATGTCAATTGGTTTAGCTAATGCACTATCTACATTTAAGTGATTAATTCAAGATATTTTTAGACCGTAGCTTGATGAATTTATCATTGTATTCTTTGATGACATCTTGGCATATTCCAAATAAGAAGAAGACCATCTGAACCACCTCCAAATCATCCTCGAAACCTTGAGGGAAAATATTCTCTATGTAGAGTGAAGTAAATATATCTTCTTCAAAAAGAGGATCGAGTACCTAGGTTTCATTTTCTTAGCCAACGGAATCTCTGTCAATCTAGGTAAGGTGAAGGATATCCAAATTTGGCCACCTCCACAAACTATCCATAAAATCCAAGGATCCCTAGGGCTCACAGGATGGTGCTATATTTTTGTCAAGAATTATGCCCTTATTCCTATCCCCTTGACAAAACCCCTCAAGAAATAGGCCAAGATAGTATAGATTCCTATAGAGCAAGATAGCCTTAACAAGTTACAGGTGTGCATCACTCCTGCTCCAATATTAAAGCTTCCCAACTTCTCTCAAGAATTTGAAATGGTCATTGATGCTAGCAATGTGGCAGTGTATTGTGTATTATCATAAGAAGGTAGCCTAGTCTTCTAAAAAACTCAAGCCTTACGAGAAAAAGTATGCTACACATGATCTAAAGCTTCTAGTAGTCATCCACTCTCTCAAACTATGGTGCCACTATCTACTTGGTTGTAGATTCATACTCATCATCAATCATAAAGTCCTAACATGGATCTTCACTCAACCAAACCTCAATATGAGGCAAAGAAGGTGAATCAAAGTCATGCAATAGTTCAATTTTGAGATTCCATATTTTTGTGGCAAGGAGCATGTGACCATAGTTAATGCTCTTTGTTGGAAAGTCTTTTTTGAATGCCCTAATAATTGAAGATCCTTGAAGGCAAGGAAGTCTTGCAAGTCTCATCTCAATGCCTAGTAATCCCATTTTGAATGAGTGGTCACCAAAGCCCCCAAAGACCCAAAATACCTAGAGATAAAAAGAGATATTTGTCTAGAAAAGAAAACCTTGAAGGATAAGGCCAAATTTAAAAAAAATATCCTTCAATATGGGCTATTGTATTATCAACAAAGACTTTATCTACCCAAAAGCTAGGAACTAAAAAATAAAATTTTGTGGGAAGCTCATGATAACCCTATGGCTAGACACCCAACTTATGCCAAAACTCTAAATGTAGCCAAAAGAAGCTATACTGGCCCCAAGAATGAAGTAGACACACTTAGATATTTAACATAATACCTGAGATATCAAAGGATCTAGGTTGAAAGGGTCAAGCTACCTAGTGAATTACACACTTTTAAAATCCCTAAAATGAAATGAAATATATTAGCATGTATTTATAGTGGGTTTACGCATTGTACAAGGTGGATATGGTTCCATCATGGTGATTTACATATGTTTATTCTGGTAGCTCATACTATCTCAATCAAATCAACTCATAAGGCTTATGTCATTGCTAAAATATTCATCAAAGAAATATGTTGACTACATGGACTCCCAAGAAGGATCATCAATAATCATGACACTCTCTTTATCTCCAAATTATAGGCTAATCTCTTTCAAACCATTGAAACCCACCTATGTTTCACGGCATATCATCCACCAAACAATGGATAGCCTAAAAGAGCAAAACAAGTTTTGAAGGACATTCTAAGAGCCTATTGTAGCAGGGAACCAAAAAGGTGCATTGAATACCTCCCATTGAAAGGGAGTGATGGATCGAAGGTTGGACTCGAGAGCTATGGCGGGAGAGCAAGAGCAAGAAAAGGAGAGACTAGAAATGGGAACTCCAACAGTCACAATGTGTGACCAGGCCTTTATTTATTCAAACGGTCACTAAAAGAATAAAGAATAAAGTGACGATGACGGGTGCCCGCCACCTGCAGTGTGAAGTGGCGGTGACGGTCAGTGTAGTAATGCACGGGCGGCTAGGCAGAGGCACCTTAACCCCCAACAACCTCCCACTTAAAGGAGAATCTTCCCCAGTGAGGAGTGAAAAGAAAAAGAAAAAAGACAGTACACCATGTACACATGTACAACAGGATGAGGAAAGACGTCATCTCATCCCACGCCCATCAACCTCCTGAGGAAGGCAAAGCGCTCTCTAGAGAGGATTTTCGTGAGCAAATCTGAAGGATTTTGGTCAGTTGAGATCTTGACAAGATTAACAGACTTGTCCTCAACGACCCCACGTATGAAGTGATACCTCACCTCAATGTGTTTCGTCTTCGCATGGAAGACCGGATTCTTGGCTAATTGAATAGCACTCATAGAATCCGAATGCAGTGTAAGGATAGCATCAATACCAAGGTCAGCAACTTAACGACCCAAATAAATGGCCTCCTTGCAAGCCTCAGTGGTGGCTGCAACATACTCGGCCTCTGTAGTAGAAAGGGCCATGCATTTCTGCACCCTGGACATCCAAGAAATAGCACCTCCAACATAGGTGAATACAGAGCCGGAAGTGGACTTCCTACTATCTGCATGTCCTGCATAATCAGAGTCAGTGTACCCCACGACTCCTGTATCTTGGCTGCCATAGCATATGCACATATCTACAGTGCCCTTCAGGTACCTCATGATACCCTTCACGGCATCCCAATGCTTCTTGCGAGGTGTAGCCATATAGTGTGCCACAACACCAACTGCAAATGCAATATCTGGACGAGTGGCTATCATGGCATACATAAGACTACCCACTGTGGATGCATAGGGAATCTTGGCCATCTCGGCCCTCTGCTCATCTGTCTATGGACAATCACCCTGTGATACCTTCACATAAGAGGGCAATGGACAGCCAATAGGCTTTACGTCGTGCATGCGGAAGCACTCAAGGACTTTATTAATGTACTCCCTCTGTGACAAGTATGTATTCACCAAGTATGTGAGTGGCCTATCCCAGATCTTTCATCTCAAAGCTCTTCTTGAGCTGAGCCTTAAGAGCATCTAGCTCATCATGAGCTTTCCCTGCTATCAGCATATCATCCACATAGAGTACCAAAATCAATAAAGAACCATCACGGGCTGTCTTCGTGTAAAGACACGAACCCATAGCACTCCGACTGTAGCCCTGCGACTGCATAAAGGCATCAAACTTATGATACCACTCCCTAGGTGCCTGTTTCAAGCCATAAAGACTTTTCTTCAATTTGCACACTAGGTGCTGCCTGCCAGGTTCTGCAAAGCCCTTAGGCTGCTCCATATAAATTTCATCATGCAAGTCCCCATGTAAGAAAGCTGTCTTGACATCCATTTGGTATAAATCCAAGTCAAGCTGAGCAACCAAAGCCAAGACTAAGCGCAGGGTGGTCATCTTAACCACAGGAGAAAAGACCTCGTCAAAGTCCACACCATGCTCCTGCTTAAAACCCTTTGCTACTAATCTAGCCTTGTATGCTGGCTTGGGGTGTCCAGGGGTACTTTTTAGCTTGTACACCCACTTGCATGGCAAAGCCTTCTTTCCCGTAGGCAAGGAAACCAAATCCCAAATGTCACTCTTATGCAGGGAGTCTATCTCAAACTGCATAGCCCTCTCCTAGGAGTGACTGTCACCCCTGCGCATAGCCTCATCATAGGTGAAAGGCTCTTCTGCATCTGTAACCAAGACATAATGCATCGAGGGCTGAAATCTATTAGGTGGACGTCTGTCTCTAGTAGACCGTCTCACTGCAGGCTCTGCTGCCTGCCCAGCTACCTGTCCAACACCCTGACCATGAGCATCTACTGCAGCTGTAGGCTATCCAACTGGCTGTGCGGAAGCTCTCAGCTCCTCTTGAAATATGACCCTGCGGATCTCAACAACTCTCTCAGGCTACCTATGCATTTTGTCTTCATGGAAGACTACATCATGACTGCGGATGACTTTCCATGCTTGCAGATCCCAGAGATGGTAACCCATCTTGCTTGCATCCCCATAACCAAGGAAAATGCATTTGACACTCTTGGGATCGAGCTTACTTCTCTTGTCCTTGGGCACATGGAAAAATGCCTCACATCCAAAGACACGGAGATGTGCATAAGAGGGAGGTTTTCCAATCCATACCTCCTCTGCAACCTGAAAATCCAAACCACTAGAGGGTGATCTATTTATGACATGCACAACTGTACTAACTACCTTAGCCCAAAAGCTCTGTGGTAGGCCTGCATGGCTAAGCATACTGCGCACATGCTCCTGGATGGTTCTATTCATCCACTCAGCCAAACCATTCTGGGGGGGTATAGGGGGCGGTCAACTGACGCTTAATACCCCTCTCATCACATAATTGCTCAAAAGCACGTGAGACATACTCACCCCCATTATCTGTTCTTAGGCATTTTAGCCTATACCCAGACTGGTTCTCAACCAATGCAAGCCATCTCTGAAACACAGCCAAGACATCGGATTTCAGCTTAATGGGATAAGCCCAAACTTTTCGTGAAAAATCATCTATGAACGTAACAAAATACTTTGCACCACCCATGGACTGACAAGGCATGGGCCCACAGACATCCGAATGTACCAATGCCAAGGGCTCACTCATGCGTGGCCTACTAGACTTCTTATGCGTAGACCTAGTTTGCTTGCCATAAAGACAATCCTCACATGAATCAAAACATTCATAATCAAGGGGCGGTAAGTACTGCAAACTAGAAAGCATTTTCATTCCCTTCAAAGACATATGGCCCAAACGGGCATGCCAAAGAGATACATGTAGGATAGAACCCATAGACAAAACATGATCAAGAGAAGAAGTTGATACAATCAAGGGGTAGAGACTGCCAGCCTTGGCACCTCTTGCAATCACAAGTCTGCCACAAGTGATCTTCCATGCAGAGTCTCCAAAACATACATGATATCCTGCGTCATCAAGCTGTCCAGTTGACATGAGACTATGTGTCAAAGCAAGTACATGACGTACATCTTGCATAACAAAATTGCTGCCAGAAGAAAACTACAGCCTAACATCACCAATGCCCACAATATCAAGAGAGCTATCATCACCCAAGCGCATAGAACCCGAAACAATACGGTATGAATGAAACCACTCTTGGCAAGGTGTCACATGAAAGGATGCACCTGAGTCCAAGAGCCAACACTGTGCATGCATAGAGTGTATCTCTGTCATCTGCGAAGCACTAGAAGAAGCTGCTAGGATATAATCATCATCATCAACATTCTCAGGCTGCATAACATTGATCTCTTCAATTTTAACACTGGACTTTGTAGGTACTATGTTGCCATCAGAAGACTTATCATGCACTTTGTCTTTCCCCTTATCTTTGCGCCTTTCATTGCGCAATTCATGGCATTGTGGCCTAATATGGCTCTTTTTCCCACAATGGTGACAAGTAACATCTACATTCCTGCCACGGGATTTGCTACGTGACTTCCCACGAGACTTGGACTGAGATTTTTGAGAATCCCATCCACGGCCCACTACCACTGCCATGCTTTCCATATCCATCATTCCTGCCTCTAACTGTCATAGCATGAGACACACGAGAGGCATCCAAATTCTTACGATTAACCTCTTCCTGTAGAAGAGCACTCTCAACATTAGATAATTTTAAGGTAGCAGTAGAGGCACATAATGCAGTGCAGAATACATCCCATGACTCATTAAGAGTACCAAGGAAGAAAAGAGGAGTGACATCCTCTGCAAAAGTGATGTCCTGCGAAGTCAAGTTCTTGAGCATAGCATGGAACTGGCTCAAGTGAGCAAGATAGTCACATTCTCCTTCATGCGCAGATCCATAAGCTACTTCAGCCAATACATTTGACTCGCTGAACTTTTCTTGTCATAGAAATTTTTGATCTTTTCCCACAACTGCCATGCACTCTGTTCTTCCTCAAAGACATTATAGTGAACCTGCTCTGTGAGAGACAATACAATAGTGGACTTGCATAACTCATCAAGATCAAGCCATTCCTCATCTGGCATAGTTGCAGACGGATGCCCGCTTAACCTCAAAGGTTTGATCTGCAATTTCTGCACCAACACCTGCCAAATCTGGCTCTTCCAATAAGAGTAATTCATACCATCAAGCTTAGTGATGTTGAAAATAGCATGATCAGTGGACAAACTTGCCATAATGTAGGTTGGAAGACTATAGATAGTTCAAAACTGCTTGCTGTTTACTACAGAAAATGACAAAAAAATCACCAAAGTTGAGGAAAAATGGTGAAGAAAGTGGAACCAAAGTTGCTGCCCACCAAGTACTAGTGAAAGTACATAATTTTAGAGTGTTTCAGCATGAAAAATCCATGTCAGTCCATATATATATGCTTGCTATAATATATTTCAGATTTCAGTAAAAGAGAGCTAACAGTGCCAAAATTGGATCCCAAGGCAATCAGATACTGCCAAGACCAAAGCCAGCATCATGCGGGCATCGCATAAGCATATGATGGTCAATAAGCATGAATCCAACACCCAAGTATATCATACAAACATCTGCCAGTGAGTAGGCACACCCCCCAGGCAACGGGGCAAAGTGTTCCTGCCACTACCAAAACTTGACACAAGTAGGTGTCAGTTCACAAAGATACAGATCCAAAACTGAGACTTAGCTCATAAGCCTACAGTGAACCAAGACATATGATGTATCATCCCAAAAGGTAAGAAGTCCCAAAGTCTCAAGTGTCTGTAACTGCTCAATGCATAAAAGTACCACCTCCTCAATGTCTGATAAGCATTCAAGAATGCTCCCACTGGCACACAAGCCGTATGTACGAGCTCAAGAGCTCAAGCCAAGGCAAGACACAATGCCAATGACATAAGTCCAAGACAATACATCAATAGTACATCTCGAACATGGTGCGCAGATCGGACGCTGTACGCTCGTGTAGTGAATGCCGGAAGGTCCCCAAGAGCAATAGAACTCTACTTTTTGCACAAAATTCAATGTAAAAAGCATGAACGACATGAACAAGAGACCAATCGGGTGCAATCTCCCCCCATGCCTTGTGTGAGCGCTCCACAAAGCATGTATTTTATGTATTAATCATCTTCAAGCTCAAATAATAGCCCAAATTACAAAATAGCAAGCTTTTAGCTTTTGAGTTTGCTTTAACACAAAATAGAAATAAAGCTAATGGACGGTGCCCAAAGAGTCTGGCATGCCCAATACAATGTCCAAGTACAGATAACATAATTGTGCGCCCATGCGCATACAAAATAATAATAAATATCCAACGCCTCAATAGGCGTGACAAAATATAGGCGCCATGCCTAAGGTCTGCGCCCATCAAAATATAATCAATAAATCGAATACTCGCTATCCTCCGCCACCGCTGCTATCTCTACACATCAATTGAAGCATTCACAATCGTTAGTAAAATAATACAATTAAACCGACAAAAGTGAATACCTAGTAGTCTTTAGCTACATAAATAAATCAACTGGTTAGAAATCAATCCTAACCTTAATTTATTACGAGTGCGCACTCTAAACTCATAAATGTTTATTAATTTAATATGCATTTTGCGGAATCACCCGCTATGGAATCACCCATGTACACACTAAATTAATGAAACGCCCGAAAAGGACAGGGCGTCCCCATCAACTTCTCGCACAAAGAATCCACTTTGTGTATGAGCCCCGGTCATCAAAGTTTATGGAATCCACCGTAAAACCTCACGGAATCCACCGTGGCACGGAATCCACCGTGAAATATGCCTCCTGGCATCATACCCCCGGGGTGGGATAGCAATTGACCTCAATTGCTATTAGCTCAATGTGGAGCCAACAGAGTGGGGAAAGCATTTAAGTCTCTAGCGTGCATCCATTGAGCTTCTTCTACAGGATGGTTCTTAAATTTAACTAGATATCTAGAATATCTTCGGTCAGTTCTAGTGGTCATAAAATCAGTATCTATGATAGCTTCAGGTTCAAGTATTTCAGTCTCTTCCTCTAACAAAGGTGTGTTTTCATAAACAGGGTGTATAGGTAATTGGCCTCTAAATGGTCTTAATAAACTAATGTGAAATGTGTTGTGAATTTTCTCATGAGGTGGTAATTCTAACTTGAATGCATTGTCATTAATTTTATGAATGATCCTAAATAGTCCATAGAATCTAGGGGCTAATTTCACAATTGGGTGTCTATCTACACTTTGTAGTCTACGTTTTTCTATTCTCAACCAAACATAGTCATCAACTTTGAAATTCATTGCTTGTCTTTTCTTATTGGCTTGTTTGGTATATGATTGCTGGGCTTTGGCAATCATATCTTTAACCTCATCAAAGATGGTGTTATGCATACTAGCAATATCATCAGCACTCTGAATTCTATTTGACAAAGATGCAACAGGTGTAGATAATCTATAACCATAAATCACTTCAAACGGTGCTTTCTTTGTAGATGTGTGTGGTGTATTGTTATATGCAAACTGTAATAAATGCAAATGTGTATCCCATGTCTGAGGTTTAGAAATAGTATAAGCACGTAAAAGATCTAGTATAGTACTATTAGTGGCTTCTGTTTGTCCATTAGTTTCAGGATGAAATGTAGATGAGAAATCAATCTTTGTGCCAAGGTTAGCAAACAGAGTAATCCAAAAGTTGTTACAAAATCTAGAATCACGATCAGAAATAATAACTTTTGGTAATCCATGGTTAGTGAAAACAGTTTTCAAAAACAATTGTGTTGCTTGTGATGCTGTTAAAGTTTTCTTACATGGAATGAAATATGCTTGTTTACTAAACCTATCTACTACTGTCCAAATCATATCATGGTTAGATTTAGTATTATGTAAACCAGTAATAAAATCCATAGAAATTTGTTCCCATGGTCTAGATGGAATAGATAAAGGCATAAGTAATCCATACTGTTTACCATGATGTCTCTTAACTCTTTGACAAATCAAACATTCAGAAACAAAGTTAGATACATTAGTGTCCATATGCGGCCAATAAAAATCTTTAGTTAATGTACGTAAAGTAGATATGATACCTATATGACCTTGATATGGAGGATAATGAATCTCATTCAAAACAAAAGATCGGAATGGAACTGTAACACATAATCTCTTTTCATAAAACATAAATCCATCATTATAAGATAGTGAATCGACAAGAATCAAGTTATTTTGAACTAATTTATTCCAATCAGCATGAAAAGTAATATCCTGATGATAAGTATCTTTCATAGCAATCAAAGAATCAAATGATACAACAGAAATATTATGAATGATAGGTCTTCTACTTAATGCATCAGCCACTACATTTTCTTTACCGGGTTGATATTGAATGATAGGATGAAAACTTTGAATAAAGGATGCCCATTTGATATGTTGGTCAGATATTTGGGGTTGGCTAAGTAAATGTCTAATACTTTGCTGATCGATCTTAATCATAAATTCAGAGCCCATTAAGTAGTGTTTCCACTGTCTTAATGCTTGTACAACAACTAATAATTCTTTGTCATATGTGGAATATTTCAGTTCAGAGGGTTTCAGCTTACAACTAGAATAGGCTATGGGATGATTGTCCTGCATAAGTACGGCTCCTATTCCGGATCCACTAGCATCAGTCACTACTAAAAAGAATGGTCTATTAAAATCAGGCAACTGTAAGACAGGGGCATGGGTTAATGCATGTTTCAATAAGTCAAAAGATTTCTGTTGATTATCGGACAAACAATTCCTTTCTTCAGAAGTTTGGTTAATGGTAAAGCAAGTAATGAAAAATTACGCACAAACTTCCTATAGAAACTAGCAAGACCTAGGAATGATCGTAACTCATGCACATTTTTAGGTACAGGCCAATTCAATATTGCATCTATTTTCTTAGGGTCAACTTTAATTCCATCAGATGATACAATATGACCTAAATACTCAATTTCTGTTTTAAAGAATTCACTCTTTTCAGGATTTGCATACAGTTGATTATCTTTTAATAATTGGAAAACCAATGACAAATGCTCATAATGTTATTTCTCATTTTGACTAAACACCAAAATATCATCAAAGAAGACAATTACACAATACTGATATTTCAAAAATATACAATTTATCATTCTACTAAATGTAGTAGGTGCATTAGTCAATCCGAAAGGCATCACTAAAAATTCATAATGACCAAATTGTGTCCTAAACGCAGTCTTGAATATGTCAGACTTATCTAGTCTCACCTGATGATAACCAGACTTAAGGTCTATTTTACTACTAAATATAGCAGATCCTTGCAGTTTATCCATAAGGTCATCGACTCTAGGAATTGGATACCTATTCTTTACAGTGATCTTATTTAAAGCTCAATAGTCAATGCACATACGATAGGTATTATTCTTTTTCTTGACTAACAGAACAGGTGCACCAAATGGAGAACTACTAGGTCTAATCAATCCTCTATTTAGTAATTCCTCAACTTGACTTTGAATTTCTTTTTGCTCTATCTGGTTATGCCTTTATGGTGCTTTGCAAGGTGGTTGTGTACCAGGAATCAAATCTATTTTATGGTCTTTTGGACGTGAAGGAGGTAAACCAGGTGGTAGATCTTTGGCAAAACAGTCTTTAAAATGTGCAAGAAATTCTTTATGCCTAGGATGCATATGATTTTCTTTTACTTGCAGTTCATTTACCCAAATGAGATAAGATTTACTACTTTTGCGTAATGCACGTTTAGCTTGAGTATGCGAAAGCAGTGGAAAGGCATTAGATGCATGCATACCATACAATGTAAAATGTTTTCCTTGAAATTGAATATTAATTGAATGTGTGGAATAATCTATATCTGGATTATGCTGATGACGCCAAGGCATACCTAAAATAATGTCACTCGACTGTAATGGTACAACTAGAAAATTTCTTCTTTCAGTGTATTGACCAATTTGAATTTCTAAGTCATGCACTTCCTGTGTACCATTATACCTAGTGCCTAAGAATGTCGCTTTAATGCGATAATTCGTAGGTACAGTCTGTAACTTCAATTCCTTTACTAACTTTGCTGAAATAAAATCATGAGTACTACCGTCATCATGCAAAATAATCTTTTCCTTTCCATGCACTAAACATTTCATAGTCAATAAAGAATGTGGAGTTGGCATACCTGGTAAAGTATCCGAAGGAGTAGTAGTGTTGTCCTCATCTTCCGTAAAATCAGGCATATTTTCATGTTCGTCATCTTCCATTGCTCCAAGGTAATTGATATGGACAAGTGGCTTCTTCGAATGGCAATTTGCTGCTAGATGTCCAGGCTGGTGGCATTTATAGTATGCTATAGGCTTGGCTTTGGTTACATTGTTTGCAATGGCGGGAAGTCTAGGTACATTAGGATTTGGCTGTGGAATAGGCTTGGGGTTTTGATTGGCATTGGATGGTAAAGCAGGTGGTTTTGCCCAATTCTTATGGAAAGATGATGAAGAGAAACGACCTTGATTAAATCTTCTAAAATTTGAGTTGAATTGCTTAGATCCATAGTTACCATTGGCTTGGAATTGCTGTGGACGTCTATCTCTACCTTGCAGCTTGTCTTTAGTGTCATGAGCTAGTGAAATTGCGTCTTCAAGAGTAGCAGGCTTGAACATATTAACTTCAGCGTAGTAATGCCCAAGGAGTCCAGACATATACTTGCGCTTGTGTGTCGCTTCAGGTATGTCTTCAAGCATGCGTAACTAGAGTAATGCATTCCAAAAGCGCTCTGTGTATTGAGGAATAGGCTCACGATCCCGTTGCTGAAGAAGGTCCCATTGCTTTATGGTTTTTTCATGGAATTGTGGAGGAAGGAAATTCTGCATAAACTTCTTCTTGAAATTCTCCTAGGTAGTGGGACAATCTATACTCTTGCGTACCACAGTCCACCAAAGAGATGCTCTATCCACTAAGTGATTAGTGACACACTTGATTTTATCTTTTTCTGCATAGGTTTCCTCATGAAAGTAGTCATCAAACTAACAAATGAATGCAAGAACAGTTTTTCCCTCTCGAGTGCCATTGAAAGTACGGAATTTGAAATTTCTTTTACTTATCTTTGATTCCTTGTGAATGGTTTGAGCTTCGAGAGTCACGTCAATGGTGCATCGAATAAGATCTTCAGATTGAGGTTCTTCTTTGTCGGTAGATGATCTTTGTAAATTTGCCAATTGAGCTTGCAATGCTTGCCTAGCCCGTCATTCTTCATCCAATTGCATCATAATTAAGTCTAGCTTTTGCACCATCGTAGGTTCAGGTAGGTCACCTTCAGCCATTAAATCATCCATATGTGGTTCCGTCATCTTGTAAAACTCAAAAGACCTCTCACTCTCAAAATCAAGTTAGCGGGATGAGCGTAGCTCAAGTTCGGGTATACAAGGCTTATATATTTTTGGGTGTGGCTTTCACAATCTTTGAAAAATCTGTGTTTTATCCTTCTTCGTATGCTGAAAATGCTTCAGCAGACCTGCGTATGCGTAGAGTACCTTCCAATGAACAACTTTGCAGTTCGGAGTTTCTGCATAGGAACAGCCCTTCTATGAGTTTTGAACAGAAGTCAGTTTTGACTTCAGATGACTTGTCTGACTTGCAGAGTACCAGACTTATGTGACTTGCAGAGTTTGTAGACTTGCAGAACTTGGTTGCTTTATGTAACTTGCAGAACTTGACTTGAAAGAACTTGCAGAATCTGATTGCTCTGGTGTGACCTGTCGCTTAAATGACTTAGCTTAGTAGTGTAGCTTAATTAAAGGGCAGCAAGTCGTCGTCAATTTGAGGGGGAGGGGGGGTTTTTCAACGTGACGGAATTTTCGGAACATCCTCTGAGATCTCGCGATGCAATTTCGAAGCTTTAAGCTTCTTTAAGCTTATAAAGCTTTACTACTAAGCTTAATAAGAATTAAAGCTTTTAGGCTTTTAAGCTATGAAGGCTTATCTCTGTGTATGAAGACGACTTGATGAAGAAGAGATAGGAGTGGTCCTCCGCCTCTGCAGGCCAGTCCTTCGCAGTTTGATGATGGAAACAGAGGTTCTTGATCGCCAGGAATCCGCCTGTATCGACCGTTCGCGCGACGAGATTGACCGTAGAGTCGGATCGTTCCAGGAGCTCCGCCTTCGCACAAGATGGGTAGCGATTGGAAGCTCTTGATCTCAGCTTCGCTTTGATACCACTGGTGCACAGATCAGACGCTGTACACTCGCGTAGTGAATGCCGGAAGGTCCCCAAGAACAATAGAACTCTACTTTTTGCACAAAATTCAATGTAAAATGCATGAACGACATGAACAAGAGACCAATTGGGTGCAATCTCCCCCCATGCCTTGTGTGAGCGCTCCACAAAGCATGTATTTTATGTATTAATCATCTTCAAGCTCAAATAATAGCCCAAATTACAAAATAGCAAGCTTTTAGCTTTTGAGTTTGCTTTAACACAAAATAGGAATAAAGCTAATGGACGGTGCCCAAAGAGTCTGGCACGCCCAATACAATGTCTAAGTACAAATAACATAATCGTGCGCCCATGCGCATACAAAATAATAATAAATATCCAACGCCTCAATAGGCGTGACAAAATATAGGCGCCATGCCTAATGTCTGCGCCCATCAAAATATAATCAATAAATCGAATACTCGCTATCCTCCAATGCTTTCTTCTGCCACTGTTGCTATCTCTACACATCAACTGAAGCATTCACAATTGTTAGTAAAATAATACAATTAAACCGACAAAAGTGAATACCTAGCAGTCTTCAGCTACATAAATAAATCAACTAGTTAGAAATCAATCCTAACCTTAATTTATTACGAGTGCGCACTCTAAACTCATAAACATTTATTAATTTAATATGCATTTTGCGGAATCACCCGCTATGGAATCACCCATGTACACACTAAATTAATGAAACGCCCGAAAAGGACAGGCGTCCCCATCAACTTCTTGCACAAAGAATCCACTTTGTGTATGAGCCCCGGTCATCAAAGTTTACGGAATCCACCGTAAAACCTCACGGAATCCACCGTGAAATATGCCTCCTGGCATCAGAACATGTAGGCGGTAGAGCATCCGTATGTAGCATCCATAAGCATGTAAGACATCAAGTACATCCCAAGATACAACTCTAGCAAGCCAATAAATAGCTCAAGTAAGCTCCGAGAATCCAAGGTTAAGTCAAAACCGAGCTCCAATAGCAATAGGCTCCAAACAATGTAACTAGCATGTAGTAATGGCATAGGCTAAGCATGTCAAGACCGGTCAGACATAAGCAACATACATGCCATAAGTACATCCAAGACGTAGCATCCAAATGCTTTGCAAAGCAAGCTCAAGCTCAACCAATGATCCCAAATCAAAACCAAGCTCTATGTCGAGCCCCAAGTGCCAATACATCACCATATATGCCCGAAACATAGCCCGAAAAGCATATGCATAAGTATACATGAGTAAAATGACTTCAGCCCAACTGTGTACAACAGTGATTTATTGTTCAAAATTGAGAATTTCAGCACCAAAATTAGCTCCAAATGGTTGTTAAACAATAGGCATACATTCCCCTAACATCCGGGCATCAAATAGGACCAACCGGGCATCAAATGACAATGCCAAACAAGCTGTAGCATCAAATGTCGGTGTAACACTATCATAAACTGCTTGGACTGTTATGACAGTCCCAAAATAGTGTTAAATCAGTCCAAATGCTATGCCAACACATCAACCATCAAAACCAAGCATCAAAGCATGTTCATATGCTCGAAATGGAGCCTTTCCAAGTGCCAATGGAGGGGGAGAGCTGCTGTTGTGACTGTCAATGCTGAAGACACATATGGGAGGGCTGTGTGATTCCATCAACTATAAATTTTGGTCCTGGGGCTGCAAAAAATGGTGGCCAAGCTTTGGAGGGGTCCGGTTAAAGCCAAGGAAGGCCTCAAACAAGCTCTAGCAAGTCTTGTTCAAAGGCAAGGTGAGATATGAAGCAAGGGAGCTTCAATGGTGGCTACCCCAATCTTGTTTACAGCCTGTGAGACTTGAGAACTGAAGCAAGCCTTGAAGAAAATGATCAAATACCTCTGATGTAATGCCCTGAAGGTGCCCAACAATGCCGGGAAGGTGCTCGGGAAGTTGGGGAGTGACGGGAGCTCGAAGGAGTTGGATATGGCTGCCGGGAAGGAGACCCAATGCAAGTAGGGAGTCGATGGGATGCTGAGAATGCCATGAACCAAGCTCAAGAGTCGGAAAGCAAAACTCTGATACTAGTTGAAAGGGAGCGACGGATCGAAGGTTAGACTCGAGAGCTATGGCGGGAGAGCAAGAGCAGGAAAGTGAGAGACTAGAAATGGGAACTCCAACAGTCACAATGTGTGACCGGGCCTTCCTTTATTCAAACTATCACTAAAAGAATAAAGAATAAAGTGACGGTGACGGGTGTCCGGCACCTGCAGTGTGCAGTGGCGGTGACTGTTAGTGTAGTAATACACGGGTGGCTAGGCAGAGGCGCCTTTACCCCCAACACCCATTGGTAGAATACACCTATAATGCTTCATTCCAACAAAGTATCATGATGACATTGTTCCGGGTTTTATACATGCATGAGTGCTTATCTCCCTTAAATATCTTTGACCCTACCATAAAGGTGAAAGCCTAAAAAAGGATACTAGATGACATTCAAGAGCAAGTCAAGGCAATTTGACACGATATAAAGGTAGCCCAAGATTGGTAGAAGGCCTACATGAACCCAAACTGAATTGATTGAATCGTTAAAGGCGGCAATATGGTATGCCTAAGAAGAGTTTCTTATCTCTTGGGAAATTCAAGAAACTTAGTCCGAGATATTGTGGAACTTACAAAATCATAAAATGGCTTGGAACACTTGCATATAAGCTAGCCTTATCTCCTCATCTAAAGATCCAGAATGTATTCCATATAATCTTGCTAAATCTTATACTCCCAATCTTGAGCATTTACTTAACAATGAGTAAGCTCTAATACCAACCCAAGAGATCTCCAACTTGAGAGAATTCTAGAATTAGGAAAAACCTTGAGAAATTGCATACTATGAAAATACATAATCCAATGGAAGAACTTCTCGAAAGAAGATGTAACTTGGATTGAGGAATCCATTCTCTAGAGAGAATACCTTGAGTTTCTCTTGAGATGAGAACATCTCAATATCTCTAAGGGGAAGAGAATGTAACATGCACAATTTTCTTAAGTTAAGTACTAAAAAATCGGCTTATTTTTATAATTCACCACTTGCCCAAGAGTTTCTACATCCTCATAGTCACTTCAATTCTATTAAAATTTATTTAATTAGCCTAATATAATTTTTTGGTAACTTAATTATAATTTTAATTAAATTATTTTTAATATTCATTTTAAATTATGATAATTCATTGTTAAATTTCTATTAAAGAATTAACTTTTGAAAATTAATTTAATTTATTAATATTTTTAAAATTTTTATTGATTCTTTTGAATAATTATAAAATTTTAAAAATGAATAAATTTAGTAAGTTTTTAAATCATGTACAAATTATTACTATTTTTATACATATAATATAAATTCACATTAAAAATTAAATTAGATATTTAATTTTATATTTATAAAAAAGTAAATAAAATTAAAACATTTGAATTAAACAAAAGACATTGCTCTTAACTTTAGGGTTGTTGACAATGGCAACCTCCCCTCCCTCTTGCACACCCCCTCCCCCCTTCGCCCTTGCCTACTTTTTGTTTAAGAAAAATGAAAAATTAAGTTTAAAAATTATGCTAGATTATTTAATATTTTTCTTTTTTCTAAACCTAACTAGAAAACAAAAATTCATTCTTAGGTAATAAAATAAAAAGAATTCCCCATCGCTAAATCATTATATGAAGACAATGACTCCCTTTCCCTTAGAAACTATTCAAAGAAAGGGCCCTCCTTGACAAATTCAATACACAACAATAAGGTGGCTATGAGAGAGAGAGAGAGAGAGAGAGAGAGAGAGAGAGAGAGAGAGAGAGAGAGAGAGAGAGAGAGAGAGAGAGAGAGAGAGAGAGAGAGAGAGAGAGAGAGAGAGAGAGAGAGAGAGAGAGAGAGAGAGAGAGAGAGAGAGAGAGAGAGAGAGAGAGAGAGAGATTAACAATCTTACGAGAGGTGAGAAAATTCTTTGAAAAGTAGTTAGTGGTGGTTTGTGCATTAGCACCCTACCTCCAAATGCCTTCTTTTCTAACACATTTCCTCATCCACTATGGCCCCATGTCAATGTATTGATGTGGTGAGACAATCAACTAACCAATGCGCTATGAAAACACCACAAATACAAGCAAGGTATACTATTTTATTTTATCTTCGTAAAAAATTTATGTTATTTGAATGTTAATTTTATGAATTATCTTAATTTAAAAACTAAACCATATCTTATCACATTTGAATTTCTACAACTCCTTAATTTAAAAATATAGCTAAAATAATTCAATTTTTTAAGAAATTAACATGTAAAGTTTAAAATACTCTTAAGTTGGCCTAAAAACTATGATTAATTTCATAATTGTTAAAAGAAACTTAAATATATTATAAATAAATCAAATTAATAATTGTGCAAGTACCTCTAATTAAGAAATTGTTTGGAATTCTTTGTTATTTAGGAAAAAAAGAAAAACTGATATCTTTACACAAAACAATTACTAAAACAACTCTAAACTTTTTTATTAAACTTCTAAGTAGTATTGTTTAATTGACATTAAATAGTTAAATAAACCTTGTGGCCATAGCTTGAAAATCATGTCTAAAAAATGATATATTTATAAATGGTATTTTTACTTTCATATTTAGTGAAAAAATTTGTAAAATTATTCATTGTGTATTTTTTTCAAAAAAAAAGTTTAAATTCCTTGGTATCCTATTAAAGTGTGTTCATGCACACTGAATATTAAAGTATGCTCTCATGTACAGAATGGAATATCATGTGTTTATGCATACAATATGTTAAAGTGCATTCATGTTCATGACATTAAACTTCATTTTTAAATTAGATTCTTAGCAATGAAGTGAGAATCGTAGGAAACAAAAATCCATTACAAAGTTCTAGTTTTTTGGATATTTGGTAAAACTTAGTTGATCCTTGTTTTGAAAGAAATGATTATTGTTGGAAATTTAGAGATTGATTGTGGTTGCATTAAACTATGGAAAAACTATGCTAATTACGTTCATGCCTCCAATAGAGGTGGGATGAGAATAAGGTGTGATGCCTTCTTGAAGGTCACCTTAGATACTATTTATCCAGAGTATATATAAACTACCTAAGGTGGCTGACCACTGCTTAAGTACATTTGGTCTCTCGTATAAAAAGGTTCTTCCTTATTACAACAAGCAAGAATAAAAAAGGCTCTAGTATTTGTGGTAATCATGATCATGGTCCTAAGATAGTGAAGGAAACCTATACGATCCCAATGTGGTTGAGTGTTGAAAGGCCTGAGATGAATAGGGCAAGGGTGGCAACCTAGTTTTTGAGTTTGGTTTAATCTTTAAAGCTGGTTGTAAATATGCAATAGTTTAAACAACTATGTTTTCAAAACGAATTGCTGAGTGTCCATATTCAAGGCATACCAATGAATCATGTGCAATATTAATTAAGAAAGTTGTTTTTATGTGTCCTCAACAACGTGGATAGAATGTTTGCTTAAATAACTAAAATACACCACATTAGAAAGTGGATGGATGGTTCTCCTAATAATGAAACCATCCTATGATCTGGTGGACCTAGATAACTAGGTGGCTTTCACAAAGTTTAGATAAGGTCCAACAAATATGACTTTCCCTAGGGGTTAGTTCTTAGAACAAGCTAAGCGCTATTTTAGGGGGTTGGTATGATAATATGCCTTATGGATAGAGGGCCTGACACTTAGCTCCTCATTATTTCTCACTCTCATTGAACTAAGTGTAGTGCTTACCCACCTTGAGTCTCTAATGGGTTGCAAAATGTGAAGTCTTAGCTTGATGGTAGAGATTGTAGTTGTGTCCTTAGGAACCCATAGGTTGATCCTCATGGGAATAAGACTAGATGCTTTGCTTTTGCGAGGTAGACCTAGGAAACACCTAGTTGCCTAAATTTTAATGCCCAAAGTTAGCACTAATGGTGGTGACTAGGATCGAGTCCTTGGACAACTACCAAACTACCCTCACTATAATTTAGGATCATGTATGTTTCAGGGTGTAAGCATAGTTAATCAAGATGTACTCCAAGCCTAGGAAAATGTGTTGATTAAACTAGTAACATTTTAATCAAACTATTGCCAATGGATTTAAGCATAGTTAATCAAGATGTACTCCAAGCCTGGGAAAATCTATTGATTAAACTAGTAACATTTTAAGCATAGTTAATCAAGATGTACTCCAAGCCTGGGAAAATCTGTTGATTAAACTAGTAACATTTTAATCAAACTATTGCCAATGTATTTAAAGTTAGTCCAATGGGAGTTTAAAGAGATTGGCTAGTCGAGATTGTTGGAGCACAATTCAAGGTTGACTTTGCTGTCATGAAAGGTGTTGACTATGAGTTGTTGCTCAAGCAACCATGGATGCACTATGTACATCTCATCGAGGGTTGGGAAAATGGTCTAGTCTTCCTAGGAAACAAGAAGGAGATAGTTCGTATTGAGATGGAATCCTAGAGAACCACACCAGTTGACTTGGATGCTATCTCAACACTCTTATGTGGAGATTCTAACAACCCTTGAACCTCTTAGCCATTGTTAAGATACATGATTCTAACTTTGATTTTGTTAGTTATGACACAAATCACCATACCATTGAGCAAACTTATATGGATCCCAAAATCTCTCAGATTGAGAGCTTTCTCATTGACACATGTATTGTAAAATTGAGCTCAAAGCCAAAATGGCTTGAACACTTTAAGCTCTTGGACTATAAGCGAATGGGGTACTAGCTCAATGAGCTTTGTCCAAATCTTGAAGTGTTCATAATTGAAGATGAGCTAGTAAAATTCCTAGAGAACACCACAATGATTTTTGACTCTGACACACTGAGGTAGTGACTCTAACCCCAACTAGCCCAAACTACCAAGTCTAAGACCAAACTTCTAGTCCATCCAAGACAAAAAGACTTAAAACACAATACTCACAATTGCACATCAAAAACTTGAAGTCAGAAGAAACCTCAAGACCTCCCACCACGATTCATGAAGTTCAAAAAGTGTAATCAAATAGTTGTCTTACTGGGTGTGAAGTGTGTGAAAGGTAGTTGTTCTTATCGAGCTTGTCAATGATGGGATTTAAACTGTTCTTTGTCACTATCACAAAAAAGAATACAACACAGTAAGCTAGTCTTCTGCAATCTTTCACAACAAGTGCACAGCAATATACCAAGCGACATTTTTCACTAATTGCTCAATAGTACATGTAATCTACAACATATTTGTAGATAAACCTTATGCTTTCTTCCTAGCAAACACCTCAAAAATTACAAATTCAAAATCTGTAACCTCTGCACCCACTTTTGGTCAATACAATTGAAATCACAGTGTACCCTGAAACTGTTGTCCGCAACCTTGTGGCTATAAAACGGGGCCTGAAACGGCCTCAAATGCCCAAAAAAACTGCGGCATATCCCTAAAGGCCATACCTGCAGAATATACAATGCTCTGCTCGCACATCAAATCTCACAGCAATTTGAGATTTTCACTCTACCTTGCTTCTAGTGCCTCCAAGGCACTATCTAAGAGAAAGAGTGGAAGAATGGGAGAGCTTTTGACCCTTTTCTTGCTTGCTCAAACCTTGCTTGTTTTCCTTCACTTTAGCTTTCAAAATCAATCTCTCAGTGGCACGGCTCTGATACCATGTCAAGAATCGTATGGTGGGGGGACGTGCTTGAGCTACTTCGCCAAACACACACTGTATACACAAGAGGAAGCTCACTCAAGAACACAAGAAGAGAGATGGAGGCCAAAATGTTTTCTTGTTGATTTCTTCTTCTTCTTCCATACATTATACAATGTATAGAAAGTATATATAAGATACAACATAAAGGAAAGTGGCCTACTAAGTCAAACAATGCATAATAGACTAGACTAATTGATTGGTGTTATATCTTTGCCAGTTGTAGGTAGGTGTAACAAACTAAATATAATAAGTGATAAGTCAATGGGCCATGTGAGTATCATAACGACCTCCAATGTGCTAAGCATAGACGTGTGGACCCATCTAGCCACGTGGTCCATCATCAATGTTCGCACGTGTTGAGCTTTCCATCTCAACAGATAGGACAATGGGAAAGAGGGCCTATGGCCATGTAAAAAAGGGGGATAAGGGGATGACCACTCAAAAGAGATTTAGGGTTTTATATATAAAGTTGAAAATTGAATGAAGAGTGTAGAGGTGAGCACAAGCTCTACCACCAAGACCCACGGACCGCTCATTGTTCAAGAATTTCAAGTGAGCACTAATGGCTACCTCTCACATAGCTGATGTGCCCTCCCTTTCTACGAGTGTAATGAGCTTACCTTAATGCCCGATTGAGTTTCTTCCTCTCTCAAGCACTCTGATAGCTTCACAATTCTTAATGCAATATCAAGCATCCTCCATAGCCACAAGAGAAGAAGAAGAAGAAGAAGAAGAAGAAGAGAGGAGATGGTGGAGAGCCTCACCTCCTTGATCCCTCACCCTCACACAAATACTCCCTCACACTCTCACACTCCCTCCCTCAATCAAACATAAGCAAGCAAAGAGAAGAGAAGGAAAAAATAAGATGAGTCCACTTTGCTACACACCCAAGAATGAGCTCTCATTCATCTTTTGAAAGTCTTTATATACAAAGCTCTAAATCCCATTAGGGCAGTCATCCCCTTTTTACATGGCTCGCTAGGCTCTTTTCTCCATTGTCCTCCTATCTTCCTAGCTTCCTTCCTATCGTCCATCTACCTTTACAATTTGCATGGGTGAGAGCGTGACACTCTTAAAATAAATCATGGTGTGCCTTGCGCTCTTTTACAAAAGCATTGATATGCTATTTCTTGTGTGCCTTTCTCCTTCACTTAGGACTTTTCTACACTTCTTGTGTTTCCATATTTCCTTGGCACGCCTTCATCTCCCATTTCACTTTTTCCTTGGCCTTATCTTCTGCTTTACATTTTCTCAATTTTCTACCTTGTTCGTTTGAGGGTTAACACTATCCCCCTCCTAGACGAGTGCAAGTCCTATAGCACTTGTTGGTGGTGAGAGGGACGGTGGTGTTGGGTGGTGGCCAGGGCCTTCTTGAGGTTGTGGAAATATTGTATTGAGGGTGTGTTGGAGGGATTTATGGGACTGGAAGGCTCTTGAGCTGGGTAGGGGCCCTGATATTGGAGGGATTTATGGAACTGAGAGGCCATGGCATTGGATATGATCCCTAGTATTGGAGGGATTTTGAGGGGTGGGTCCATCTTTGAAATTGAAAATGATGCTAGATGGATCCATCATTTGACTCTCTGTGGTTGAGTTCACCTGCGCTATTCCCAATGAGCTTCTTCATTCACTTTTTGATGGGGTTGTTACATTTGCCCCCCTTGTTTGGTTGTGCTTTGCTTGATGGCACATAGCGTAGGATGGAAAGGGCATTGCATGGATGACAGGGTCTCTAAAACTAGTGGTGGAGCCTTCACGTATACTTGGAAAGAAAAGAAGGAGCACTACCTAGGGTGTGTCTGCTTGGCCATGGAGTGCGTGGTGCCGATGCTTGTGGAACTAGGAGATGGGTCTACCTTTTGTTGGTCACATTGCGTGAGTCTTGGGACACATTCTGTACTACTATGTGTGAAAATATATCTGAGAATGGATTGAAATTTTTTGATATAGAGGATGCACTCTTGGAAAAGGAGGCAAATAGGAAGAATGTGGATGCTTCTCATACTTCTCATACTTTGACCATTCAAGGTCACCATGATGGCAAAGAGTAAGAATGACCGCTATGGTAGGGACTCGTAGAAGTCCCATTCTAAGTCTTGTGGAAAGTCTCACACTAAGTTTTGTGGACGTAAGTCCGATTTGACATGCCATTATTGTAGAAAAGTAGGACATAGTTGAATAAAGTTAAGTCATACTGACTTAACCATAGGCGAGTGGTACCTCCCTAGGTCTGTCTTGCCCTTGTTGTGCCCTAAGCGTATATCGTGGGGGGTGGGGCTAGGTATGAAAACACTAGGTACAATGATTGGTGGCATGCAAAGTTCTTCTTTTTTTTTTTTGGATACTAGGGGTACTCTCAAACTCTACCTTGATCTTCCTCAGACAAGTCCCGAGGTGGTCTTAGGAATTTATTCAAGAAGGAGCGGCTTTACAGGTATTCCTTGATGTTAGCCCTTGCATTGAGAGGTGTGGTTGATAAAAAAGGGTGGTTGCACCTCATAAAGTGGTTATCATCCATGGCTTCAAGGATCCTCATGCAAAACAAGGGAAGCAAGGTTGCCCTCATCATGAGCCTAGCCATAGCACATCTATCTATTCCTAGGTTAATGTAAAAAAGGAGTGGAGGGAGGTGGACTTCCTCAGCTACTGGCTTTTGTTTAAGTAGAAACCTAATGATCCTCAGGTAATTACAAGTGGTTATGAAGGTTGGGTCTGGGAAAGAAGAGAAATCCTCGAGAAAGCAGTTAATAGAAGGGTGCAAGTTCCCTACTCTAAAGGCCATGCATTCCTCAGGAGTTGCTGCATTGACATTGTAGATCTTCAAAAAGTCATACCTGCCATGCATCCCCCTATCATAATCCACTTCGTGTCTATGAGGGTAGCACATGTAGGCGGGATCATTCCATTCTTCCTTTGGCATGCCGCAGAATGCCATCCATGCAACAAAAATTGGTGTCCCAAATCCTCCTCCACCACTTTGGCTGCGCCTCGTAGCCTTGGAAAATTTTGGGAACCTGATAGACCTTGTGCTACTCATAGTCCATAGGCTCCCACCTCCATTGTGTGATGATGATGATCCACTCCTCGACCCATTGGTTCACTAGGGTACTGCCCAAATGAATGATCCTTCCACTACTTCCAGGGGTAAGACTCGGTTTAAGGCCCATGGATAGAGGAAGGAGAACTCAAAGGGTTGGGATTGGAGCTCTTATTGTTGCCAGATAGTTAGCTCATGTGGCCAGTTAATGGGGTGGTAATCCTCGTGTGGCAGCATGGGCTTGTCACGAAGCTGCTATGGCCGTGCCTGTGCCCTCTACTGGCTTGCTCCACAAGTTCTCGTCTTCTTCTTCTTACAGCAATAATGCACTCGATAACATGGGTATACTCTGACTCTTTTGGGGGTAGATTAGGTAAGGGCAGACTAGCCTCTCTAATTCACAGTTCTTCTTTGAATGCTTGCAAGCTTTTCCTCGGTATCTTGTTCCATAGAGAGTTGGATTGGGGGCGGGTGGGGATGCTCTTGTTCCTCGAATCCAAGTTCTTTGAGCTCATGAGTGGAGAGACCGACTTGTCACAAGTAGCTACGTTGCTGCTCCTTGGTTATGCCAGTGCTAGTTGGAAGTATGCGCTCTTGCATGCCATATCTTAAAGCTCTTGTCAGTTCTAGCTTCCTCCTCATTCTCTCCACCGAGTCCTCGCCTTCAACTTGTGTGACATGAAGCACAGTGCTTAAAAAGGCTTGCCTCTGCATGTTGGAGCACGCTTCAGCAGCCTTAGTTCTGGACTCTGTGAGCACCCTCTCACATTCTGATACTACCAAGTGCTTTGTCAGCCCCCGCACTCTTTCAAGGTTGCTATGCCTTTTCTTCAATGTTTTCCTTAACCCTATCCATCTCCTGAGATAGCACCATTACCACTTGTTGCTGCTCACTCCTCCAGATTTCCATCATTTGGGTCTTCTCTTTATCCAGGCAGTTCAGTTGCTCAACAATCTTTTAGCTTGCACAGTTATAAAGTACTATTGATAGGATTCTGCAATCCATTTTGAAAGATCTTCAGTAGTTTACGTGCAACTTTCAACCTCCAGTCGGTGCAGCTTCCTTTCGGTTACGGCCGTGGCCTCCACCTCCTCCTGGGTGTTCTTCAGGTCGTCTTGTAGGCTTCCTGTGGCTTTGTCAATGGCTTTCTCTCTCTATCATTCCTTGCTCTTCCATTTTCGACCATAGGTGGAATACAAAGGCATCCTCCTGTTATTGGCATTGTTCTTTTGTGCCTGGTCTCCTTCTTGAGGGCTTTCCTCTATAGTTCTACATGCATAGCTTCCACATGTGTCATTCACTACTCGAGCTCAGCAGTTGGCTATTGCCTCGAGTTGGCGCCTAGGATGGGGATACTCCCCTACCTTGGCACTCCCTTTCTCTACCATATTTGGAGTGGTAGTTTGTGCCTCTATATCCATGACCTTCTTGTTGGCCACTAGCATTGTCACACCCTTAGTCTTAAGAGTGACCTTTGCATCACTCTTTTTCCTCCTCCATTGGCTCTTTTTTCCTGTTGAGGCTACATCTACATTGATGGTCCTTGGCAGTGATATATTTACCTGCTTTGTCTGTGCTCTGGTCATGACATGCAGCCGGATGAGTGTGTCCTTGATGTCAAATGTCTTGACTCCAAAGAGTCCCAAGGGCACTGAGGGT
Source organism: Lygodium microphyllum (assembly GCF_053477565.2). Lineage (NCBI taxonomy): Eukaryota > Viridiplantae > Streptophyta > Polypodiopsida > Schizaeales > Lygodiaceae > Lygodium > Lygodium microphyllum. The sequence goes on from NC_141136.1 coordinate 117,202,106, forward strand.
ACATTTACCGGGTTAGGGAATGGCTTCCGTCTAGGGAAATCAGCAAAGAGGTGAGTGATGCCGCACTTGACATATCTAAGGTCAACTTTTTCCTTATCAGTTGTTCTCTCTCTAGATAGTGTGATGATATGTGGCCTAGGTGACCACAAGTCCAACAGGAGATTGGATCTTGGGTCAGCCCTGTGAATTTGTTTCCCCTACCTCTACCTAATGACATCGTCAATAGTACTGGTTGATAGTCCATCAGGACTGGATTTCCCTCTTCATCGTATGAGATGTAAGGGTTTACATAGGCTTTGTCTTCGTTAGGATCCTCCACATAATGGACTGGAGCATCACTCGATGGGTAGGTCACATAGAGTCCTAGTGGTTAGGGTATGCCCGTCGGGTTGATCTCCCATCCTAGGGATGACGGGCTTTGCATCATTTGGTGCTGGAAGCGCTAGTTGGGCTCCTCTCCCAAGGAAATTTGGTGGCATGTTCCCCAAGTAGTACGGAGGGTTGTATTGTTGGACATAGGGGAATCTCCTAGGCAACCAACAGTGCATGGCATTATGGTCGAATCTACCCCAATTTGCACAAGGCCTAGACCCACGGGGGATTCACTAGTAGTAATAAGGAGACGTCACCTACGTGCAAGAAATATATGAAAATACCCCTTATCTATCCCCTATTTATGGGACCTTATCTTATAAAATGTACATTCCTTCCCTTAAATAATCCCCCTCCCTTACAATCACATGGTACCATACAGTAAACCCTAATAGACCCCGCGAGCCTAGACCTAGGATCCTAGCACTTGGCCGGGAGGTGGTTGCCACCACAATACATGCATTTGATGTGTGGTTGCATTGGTTTCCTCATCAATTCGTGTAGTCGTGCTAACTCCATCCTCACCTTGGCTAGCTCTTGGCCTTGGTCTGCACTCTTCCCCTTGTCCTATGTGCTAGGAGTTGATTCCTTGGTGGTGGTGGTGGTCCCCTCTGAGGTTCTTTGACTAGAGTTATCGCGGTTTGAATTTTGAGAGATCCTCTCTCTCAATTGGTCATCCACCCTAATTGCTTCCTCATCGAAGACTCTTGCCAGCACATGTCTCGTTGTAGGCTAGAGTTACTTGCCAAAGCCTTGTACAACTCCTCACTACAAATTTCATTCATGAACACGATGGAGATTACTCTTTTATTTGGTCACTCATTCGTGGGATTCTCTTGAAGGGGATGCACACATGAGTGACATAGTCTCTTATATCCTCCTTGTCCCTTTGAGTGACATTCACTAGTAAGACTATGAGGTTAAAGCTGGTGTACCATGTCCTACCCTTATCACCTAAGCAGAGTCCAAAATCTTGGGAGCATTGTGCAAGGTCCATGAGACCATTGGCCTCGCAAACTTGCTCAAACTGCTCAACAAAATTGTACAAGTTGCTACTAGGCTAGTACTTGTCTAGCTGCTTAGCTATCGCACGAATTTTTGATTGGCTCTTTGCTCCTTAAGTAATTCCTAGGCTTGAGAGTAGTGAGGTCGCTAATGATGCCGCCTTCTGTTCAACACTTGTGTTGTTGATGAGGCACTTGGTCACAAGATCACTCAGCATGAGGTATGCCTCTAGTGCTTTCTCTTTCTCCGTGGGGTTAGTCCTGCCTTGTTTTTGTTGGCTAAGGCTAGCACGCGTTGAGCCTCTTGCACATCTATGTCTTGTTGCAGCTTCCTAGTTCTTTGCTCGAGGTTGTAGGCAGCTATGCTCTATAGTGCTCTCCTAACCGCTTTCCTCTCTTTCTCCAGGCTTGCCACCACCTCCTCTATTGGCCTATCGTGGACCATTGTCCTGGTTAGCATGTCGTATTCGTTAACCATGTCTTGGACTGGGACTAGAAATTCACCTAGGTCCAGCTGGTCCTCTCCCTAGTCTGTGTTTGCTCTTGACATCGTTCTTGGTTCCTACTCTATGAGGTTGTCAATCAATCCTAGCAGCTCTTGTAGCACTTTGCCCTCAATCTTGTTGTCCTTTTGGTCCCACCACTGTTTTCGAAGGCCCTATTGATGGGGCTCCAAAGCATCTGACTATGTTATTGGGTCTCCTCCTATTGCTGTGCTCCTTGAGTTATTAAATTTGATTGCATTCCTTGTTATTAAAAACAGTCCTCAACTTATGTACACTCAGTGCTCGGTGTTCCATTGTGCATGGTGCAAAATCAGGCTTTCTGTCCTTTTCCAATGCACCTTTGTTGAAGAAATTACTATGTGGGGTGCATCGATGAAATGATCATGCAATTCTAACTATCCCCCCTTCATGTCTACGACTTAGTACGGATTTATGTGCAGTCTCTGGTTGCTCTTGACGGTAGTATGGGAACTATGCTGCTCCCTCTAGACTTTATCAAGGTTGGGTCATAGTCAAGAGGTCAATCATTGGGCTACAAGCATAGTCAACTATGCGACCAGGCTCCTAAAGTCTACCTCTAAGTGGCATAGTCACGATTTCCTCTAGTTCCTAGCTTTGGCGAGCCATGGTGGGTTTCCTAAGGGGTTTGGGAATGTGTCCCAGTAGGTCCTACTTGTAGTTTTTCTGTCTTCTGCCCAACTGGTTCAATTCCCAAAATCAGATGGTCCAATTCTAGGTGGTCCAACTCTTAGAGTTGGACGATCAGATTGGTTTGGTCTGACCCCAAAAGGTGGTCCAATTATTTGTGTGGTCCGATTGTAGTTTTTGGTTCGATCGGATTACGTGGTCCTGGTTGATGGGCGGTTCAACACTAGAGAAGGTCATCCAATTAGACGGTCCCTGGACTATTGATTTGATCAAGATAAAAGGAGTTGGTTGGACTACCAAGTGTGTCTGATTAGACAGTCTAATGGTCCCTGAATCCTGGTAGTCGGATGGTTTGATTCTTACAATCGGATGGTCCAACTACCTGACTCTGGGAATTGGACCACCAAGACACATTGGTCCACGATGGTGCAACACGGACTCTTGGCCAATTTCTCCTAGCGCTCATCATGGTCCCCCTATCATACCTTCCAGATCACATCATTGGCATGTAAAGAAGATCCCTACGCACTTGAATTCCTTTGAAAACATCGGCATCAATGTGCATGAGCTCCTCTGTAATCAACAGGTCTCTCTCTCTCTCTAATGCAAAATGAAGTCTTCCTTGCCACTCTTGGGCTTATATTGTCGTGCCATGTCTGCATTCACCTTGATCTTGCTCCTCTTACCAGTATTTAACCCAATGTTTTATTTTTTTCCCTTCTTTTTCCTGTTTTAGCCTGTTATACAGTAGCAAAACCCTACTGTGTGCTCACACTGTTTTAATCCTATCCTACCTAATGCAATAAAAAAATCACCAAATAGCATTCATGCTTCTTTAGCGTACTCATCTACACATCCAAACCCAAAAATACTTGTTTCCAATGATTAACGTGCCTAAATCTCCTATCTACCTTTAGCTCTGGTTAAGGGATGAAACCCTTACTTCGATGCTCGATTTGAAGTGCACAAGTGCTCAAGCTTGAATTTGTTGGTCCCTACAACGAAACCAAAATGTAGAGGCGAGCATAGGCTCTACCATCAAGATCCACTGACCGCTCATTGTTCAAGTGTTTCAAGTGAGCACTAATGGCTACCTCTCACATAGCCGATGCAGCCTCCCTTTCTACTAGTGTAGTGAGCTTATCTTGATGCCCGATTGAGTTGCTTCCTCTCTAAAGCACTCCAGTAGCTCCATGATTCTTGATGCAAGCTCAAGCATCCTCAAACCTCCACCTCCAAGCTCCATCCTTCATTGCTGTAAGCAAGAGAAGAGAAGAGAAGAGAAGAGAAGAGAAGAGAAGAGAAGAGAAGAGAAGAGAAGAGAAGAGAAGAGAAGAGAAGAGAAGAGAAGAGAAGAGAAGAGAAGAGAAGAGGAGAGGAGAGGAGAGAAGAAGAAGAGAGGAGATGGTGGAGAGATTCACCTCTTTGATCCCTCACCCTCACACACTCACTCCCTCACACTCTCACACTCCCTTCCTCAATCACAAACAAGCAAGAAAAGGGAAGAGAAGGAAAAAAGAAGACGAGTCCACTTTGCCACACACCCAAGAATGAGCTCTCATTCTTCTGTTGAACTTTATATACAAAGCCCTAAATCCCAATTGGGCAGTCATCCCCTTTTTACATGGCCGGTCATAGCTATTGAGATTTAAGCTCGTAGTCTTCTGTTAGTGTTCTACCTTAGTTGAATAAAGGTTAAGTCATACTGACTTAACCATGGTCAATACTAGGTTACTTGCTTTGTGTATGTGTGTTGCACAAACAATTGACTTTATTGTGTGTTGATGGAATGAACTGAGAAGGGAGCATGTTTGCTACCCTTCCTGCCTATGCCTTTTTTTGTCCATCTCTTTCTCTTTGAATGCTAATATGGTATCAAAGCTTTGGTCCCTCACCTACTGCCACCACTTCACCTCCTTGAGGTTTCGACACTGTTGTGGAAGAGGCATGGGACACGTAGGGAGGGCCATTCTCTGAGCAAAAGAGAGGAGCTGCTAGCCAAAGAGGGGCTTGTCCTTTGTGGCTTGAAAATGCAAATAAAGCTTCCAATTGCATTGTGCAAGCCATGTCTCCACTAGCCAACAACTCTTTTCTCAAGATGAAAGTTGATAGAATCATTGGTTTTGTAGCTCTGGTGATCTGCGTCAGTTTAGTAAAGGCTTGATTTGATCATGAAAGGAAGCAGTAGACTCGTCATTTTTGAGGTGAGAGAGCCTAGTGATTAGGATGGAAGCCCAGTCCTCCACTTCCCACGACTTGCTAGTCTTTGTCATAGCAACTCGTATACTCTCTCCAACCTTATAGCTATGTGTAATTGGCACACTTACGGTGCAGGATTTGAGATCCACCATGGCGAAGACGCAGGGAGATAGTTGTCTTTCCTGATGCTTCAATTGTGTTCCTTCTTCAATGAATCAGTAACCATGAAATTTCAGCCTCATGTAGTCATGGCTATTGATTCAAAAGGCTTTTGTTTTTGACTTTTCAAGTATTTGAAGGTCTGTTGGTGCAGGAAAATGTATACTATGTCAACAAACATGTCCCTTGAATGTACTTTGTGTGGCTCCTTCAGCATGGGCATGGAAGAGACTAGAAGAGAAGCTAAAGAAGTGGGTTCGTGTTGCTGACCACATTTTGTGTATTCTACCTTTTGAGAAGCCGCTTTGCAAAGCAAATGGCTTTACCCTGCCTCCATGTATAAGCTTCCTCTACTATACATTCAGACTATGATGTTGGATTGGAGAGAGCAAAAATAAGGGGTTTCTCATTGAGGGCTATTGGAGCATTTGAATTACTAGCCACATACTTTCCAGCTATCCAAGCATGTATGGTTGTGTACTTTCGAGAATAACCAATAGTATTCAATATGGACAGCAAGAAAGAAATGCACCAGTTTTTTCTGTGGACTATGAAAACAATTCAGCAAGTCATGTTTACCTTGTACGGCAAGTCTAGAGCAGTAAATTCAAGGGTACAACTGGTATCAATGAACACTATTTGAAGCTTGTATTTGGCTCATTTTTGTAGTAGCATTGAATGTATCAAGAAGGCTTGAAGCTCACTTAGTCTAGCTTGAAATGTACTTGATTCTTTTATATGCACTGGCAGTGATTAATGGCAGCCCATTGCCAATGAATGGCATACTTGTGGAGAGTATGATGATTGAGTAAAGTTCTCATGAATAGGTCAGAAATGCTATGACAAATGTATTTGTGCAATCAATTGAAGGAATACTGAGTATCTATTTCTTGCATGTATTGGATCTTATGCAGTCATCATATCAGATTGGAATGCAAAGTTGTTGATGCATTGTAATTGCAATTGAATGGAAATAAAAGCACATGTACTGTCTGAAAATGCAATAGTGATTATTGCTGAAGCTTTACAGTAAAAAATGATTGCACTGTAGGTCATTGAAGTATATTGCATGTTGGCATTTGAGAAATTGACTAGTTTTGCAAAGCTTAAGACTTTGAAATGGAAAACACAAGAGAGAAGGATACTATCACTCAGATAGTTGGTGAGAAGCTAGACTATAACAATTTTGTTCTATGGAAATTCAAAATGTCTAATTTCTTAATTGGAAGAGGCTATTGGACCTAGTTACACATCTTGCAGATGAGACCAAGCTACTGAAGGATAGACCTCCAACATTGTCAAAATACGCGAGATCTAGAGCATGCCAGATGCGAAAGCTATGGAGGTTGAAAGGGGAAAAAGAAACTCATGAAGACATTGATCCCTAACAAAGATGAATTTTCACACAAGTGAATTAGGTTCCAAGATTGAGACTTGGACTCATAAATACAATCTTGTGTATTGATAGTGACATGATACTTTACTGGAAAGAAAAGAGTACTATCATTGCATTTGAAAAAGAGTGCAAGTACAATGCTTTATAGGAATTGAGTGGTGGTACTTTCTCCTACTGTGCATATGGGATTCTGGTCTCAGCCCTCACTACTCCTTATAAAGGGACTGAAGTAGGTGTGATTGTAAATATCTCAACACCCCTTCTCAATCACAACCAGAAGTACAAAGTGTGTAGAGGCTTTAATGAAAGCAACACCTGCAAAGTGTGGGCACACCATAAACATGGCAAAACTCCAAAGGATGTTGCAAAAAAGGCTAAGTGTGGGTATCACAAACATGATGGACATCCAGAGGTTATATTAGGGGCCTCACAAAGTGTACAGAGGCTGTAGTACAAGGCTTATTTGAGGAGTTTATAAGTTTATATTTGAAGCACTAGGGCTATGAACTACAAAGCTAAAAAAGTCTATCTAAATAAAAGGACTGATGAGGTTTGTCCTTCTCTTGGTGGTCTTCTTCTTCTTCTTCTTCCTTTGCTCCGTTTTCTTCTTCTTCTTTGACTACAACCAGATAGGCCTTTGCGACCTCTTTCTGGCATGGCAAAAATTCTCGGTGTGTTCGGTCCTTTTGCAGAAGTCACAAAAGAGCTGATCCTTCTTGCCTTTGCACCTATGGCCAACATATAATGCATGTTCATCTCTAGAGGTGCTTGGTTATTCCTTAGTTTTTAGCTTCTTTTCCTCCTCTAACAGTGATGCTTGGATATCAACAACTTCAGGGTTTGGCATGTTGATTAAGATTGTTAATACATTATTATATTCAGGAGGCAAACTCTTAAGTAGAACACTGATACAAACATCGTCTTCCATTTTAATGTTGATTCCTACAAGTTGGGTTAGAAGTCCTTCCATGTAATTTAGATGTGTGGCAAGTGATGTGTTGGACTTCATTTCTTCAAGCCTGAAAAACTCAATCAAGAGACCATACTTTGATGACTTAGACTGTACACCAAACAAGGTGTGATTGTAAATATCTCAACAAACACAGGATCAACTAAAGGCACATAGGACGTGGTTGGAAAAGGCCAGCAAGGTCTTGCATTGGTTGTCGTTATGTGTGTCAGACACAAAGGCTATGCAAATTGCAAATTGTACTTTCCAAAAGCTGCTTGGGACTTATTGATGAAGAATTATGGGCATGTCACTCATGTGAGAAAGACACAACTGAAGCAAAAATTTAGCCACATATCTAGGAATGGAAGGTCTATTGAAGACTATGCCAGTGAGATCAAATCCATTGCAAAACAACTAGGCTCAATTGGAGCTGAAGTTGAGGATGATGATTTGGTGGCTACTACCCTCCATTGACTGGGACATGAGTATAAATAGTTTGATACTTCCATTCCAATGTGTGAGGAGTAGCTTGACTTTGATGAACTTGTGGCACTTCTCTTGCATGAAGAAGTGAAACTTGGACTCAATAATAAAAGTTCCAGTGGGTCTAAAAACAGTAGGGGCAATGTCTTCTACTCAAGTCAAAGGGGTAGAGGTGGAAGAGGAAGATCAAAATTTAGAGGAAGAGGTGCTGGAAATGCATATGCAGCCCATGGATAGCAAGCTGCTGGATGGAAAAATAGGTAGCCTCAAGAAAATAGAGGTGCATCAATGCTCATGGAAGAGGGGGTTATTCACCTAGAGGAAGAGGCACTTCACAGTAGCCTCAAACCTTTTTTCCATTATCCTCCTATCTTCTTAGCTTTCTTCCTATCACCCATCTACCTTTACAATTCGCACATGTGAGAGATCGACACTCTTAAAATAAATTATGGTGTGCCTTGCACTCTTTTACAAATCCATTGACTTGCGCTATTTCTTATGTGCCTTTCTCCTTGACTTAGGACTTTTTTGCACTTCTTGTGTTTCCATATTTCCTTGGTGTGCCTTCGTCTCTCGTTTCACTTTTGCCTTGGCCTTATCTTTTGCTTTAAATTTTCCTGATTTTCCACCTTGTTTGTCTGAGGGTTAGTTCTAACAAAGAGCTCATTCTTTGGTGTGTGGCAAACTGGACTCATCTTCTTCTCTTTTGATCTTCTTCTTGTTTTCTTGTGTATGCTTGAGAGAGGGAGTGTGAGGGTATGAGGGAGTGAGTGTGTGAAGGTAAGGGACCAAGAAGAAGAAGCTCTCCATCATCTCCTCTCTTCTTTTCTTCTCTTATCTTGCACGTGGCTATGGAGGATGGAGCTTAAAGGTGGAGGCTTGAGGTTGCTTGAGCTCGCATCACGAATCGTGGAGCTACCGACGTGCTTGAGGGAGGAGGCAACTCATTTGGCATCAAGGTAAGCTCACTACACCCCGTAAGATTGAAGGCGCATTAGCTAGGTGAGAGATAGCCTTGGTGGTTGAGCAAAAGCTCGCCTCTATATTTTGGTTCCATTTCCGGAATAACGGATTCAATCTCAAGCACTTGCATGCCTGAAATCAATTGAGCAACAAAGTAAGGGTTTCATCCTCCAATCAGAGCTTGAGATAGGTAGGAATTTTTGGGTTTTTTAATCTTGGCAACAAGTAAGTATTTTGGTTTTTTGATGATTAGGAAAGTAGGAGGAAGCATTTCACTTTTTTGTTTTTGATTTTTATTGCATTTGGAGTAGGTTAGTACCAAGAAATTGAAGGAAAAAACTTTAGGGTTTTTGCTATTGAATAGGCCCAAACAAAGCACAAACAGGGAGAAGAATGGGAAAAAAGAGTGTTTGAGGTGTTAGAATTGCACGGGGAGTGATCGGGTAGATTAAGGCTGAGTTCATAAAGGGTTTAAGACCTTGAGAGGCAAGGGGAGACCTCATTTTCAGGTTTTACAAGAGAGAGAGAGAGAGAGAGAGAGAGAGAGAGAGAGAGAGAGAGAGAGAGAGAGAGAGAGAGAGAGAGAGAGAGAGAGAGAGAGAGAGAGAGAGAGAGAGAGAGAGAGAGAGAGAGAGAGAGAGAGAGAGAGAGAGAGAGAGAGAGAGAGAGAGAGAGAGAGAGAGAGAGAGAGAGAGAGAGCTTGTGCAGGACTTGGTGCGTCCATCGAATTGATTGAAGGCCACACAAATTTATCACTTGGATTAGGTGTATAGAAACCTTTCTATGCATCTAAGTTTCGATCATAGTGAATCTTGTTTATAGGCATGGCCAAAAATTGGTAGCATGAAGCGATTTTCATTCCCGTAGTTTACGTGCCGACGGAATCGAACGCGATCTACACTACAGGTGTTCAATTCCCAGAATCGGACGCTCGGATGCCCTGGGTTCCATCTGACTTCCAGAATGGGACAAAGGCCTACAATCGGACTCCAACCAAAATTGGACCACTCACAGGGCAGATCGGACCCCAACCGGACTGTCCGATTGATCGATCAGACCAACCAAAAATCTTGAATTGGACACCCCAATAATCAGACCACTACCATTGGAGGAATGGATCGGTGGACCCCAATAATCAAAAATTGTAAGGACCGACACCATTGGAGGAGTGGATCTATCCAACTTGATCAATCTCATTGATAACCTAGTGGAGCATGAGAGTGCAAACATGGCAGAGTCAAGCACTAACCACAGACATGGTGAAGAGCTTAACTTAGGCGGTTTTTTGACAAAAATCTAGCGGCTAGTCGCCAA